>NC_028358.1:29598201-29641701 GCF_000741045.1 Vigna radiata var. radiata
TAGTACTTTTATTTTGTTCTTAGTAATATTTTAAAATTAAAAAACTAAAAATAAATTATCAAAATACTAAAAGTAATTATTAATATATATATATATATATATATATATATAATATTTCAAATTACAGAGTTTTCTTTCAATAAGTTTAATATAGAAATAACCTGATTCTAACGCAGTTATTTTTTATAAAAATAAAGTTTAGTTCTAATATATTATTATTATTATTATTATTATTATTATTATTATTATTATTATTATTATTATTATTATTATTATTACAAAAGATTTTTGTACTGACAATTCTAAACTCTATAAAAAATGTATTCGGAAGAATTTTAATTTTTAATTTTATAATGATAGAATATTGACATTCAATTTAATTAAAAATAATTATACAAAAAATCTTATGTTACTATGACATCCTATAATATACACCATATATATATATATATATATATATATATATATATATATATATATATATATATATATATATAATTTAGACGTAGATGTCATCCATTATAATAAAAGAAAACAGTTAGAGATGTAAATTAGGGTATAAAAGAGTATGGTCATCCTTTCAAATTTGCTAGGAATTTAAAACTTAAACATAAGAGTACCGCAAGTGGTACGAATAGAAGAGCATTTCAAAACAACATGAGTTTAATGGAATAAAGCCTATAGAACTAAGTTACAGCATCTGTGTCTCCCTCCAAGACTGTCTCCAAAGTAACCTCTTCTTCCTCTGCTCACATCCAAGTACATGATCATTGCAACAGGAAAGAACACACAACATGGTACAACACAACAAGCAAGCAAGGGTCAGCTAATGATAAAAAAAAACATACTACATAGAAGCATGCACATACAAGAGTTTAACTTAAAGTAAACAAGATAAAACATTCATCCTATGATGTTAAATACTAGACTTGACTCGTCTGGAGTTTAGAATGAGAGTCGAGCTATGGCGGGTCATGCACTCGTGGTTGCTTATGAAACTTGGGTTCCCCACCCTGCCACACTCACGAGGTTAGTCTGTTTCGCGCCTTGGAGCATACTGGAAGCCTCCAAGACTAAGACCTCTTGCTACTCCTCACCACATGGTCCAATCTTCTCTATGTGAGAAGAAAGGTCATTGGAGGAAGACCCCCAAGACTGAGCTCCTACTTTCATTCTAAAACACTGAGAATCTCACCAAGAGATTCTACACAGATGGAACTTGGTTTACCACTTGGATCGTACTTTCATCACTTTGTAATCATATACTTTTAGCCATAATCAACATATACATAATCTCAACCATATACATTAACTCATTCATAACAAATTATAAAAGTAACATCTCCATAAATTTAATCTAAATTTATCAATACCAGAATCTTTATAATTAATTTCCAATACCTAATCTCCTGTACAATATATGAAAAGTTGTTTCCTTTAATTCTATTATAATAGTCATATTAAATCATAATTATATTATAATATTTATATTAAACCAACATACAAATATTTATACATATTATAATATTATAAATGGTTATGAACACTTCCACCTATATCAACATGCTCTTTTATACATATTACGTATTTACTAATCCTACAAACAACTATATTATACTATATTAATAGAATTTATTATCATCTGCACATCCTCTTCATCTTTTATATATATTACTATATTATAATAATATTAAGTAACGTAATTCTTTTCTTCTTATATATACTTATATATCTATACTATATTAATATATTATATTATATTAACTTAAAGTATATTATTCCCTGCAACCTAACCGTTTCAGTCTTTTCAATATTAAAAGACCATGTAATATAAAAAGCCTTATATCCTTCATACACTTATAAAACACCACAAATTTCTTTAAGCATAAAAATTGTCACTGCATGCACAATTTACATAATATATATATATATATATATATATATATATATATATATATACATTAATGATATAATATAATATGATAGGTATTACCTTCAAATATTTTACAATGTTCCCTTAATTATGAAACTACTTGCTAAATTATTCATTACCACATAATGTTTGTTCCTAACCTCACCTCACTATCCAATTGGTCACCGGATAGGGTTCAGATGTCTAAATGCATCAGATTCACCTTCGGCGCTAGCACATATGACTAGTCACAACTGACTGGACCAGGCCAGGGCTTGCCAACTCAGGGTTTTAAGTCCCGTCTATCCTACCAACAAAGATCTAGAAAGGTTGTCAACCAGTTTTAATAAATTTATTTAAGTTACCTAAACTAGTCTGTTGTGCTCTAAACCTCAAACATCATCAATCATAATCAATAACTCATTCAGAAACATATTAGATTCATCAACCAATGCACAGGAAATAAATCACAGGCTCCTCTTTTACGCAATCAAGCTCATACCAAGGTCAATTATATAAGACAACAACAAACATTCCCAACAGAACATCATATTATAAACTTAGCCACACATGAAACGCTGAAACAAATTCATACTCAACAGATATATGAAACAGTGAGAAATGTAATTAAAGCATTACATCAACTTCAAATCTAACATGCATATATTTTATAAAATAAATCCACACAAAATAATTAGCTTCCCTTACCTGGAAAGCTTAACAATGACTTGTCAAGAATGTCCTAGGACTGTACCCACACCACGCTGAACTTACAAAACCTACAAATCACCAAATTGGTGATAGAACGCATCTCTTAGAGCTCAAATCGGCAGAGAATGGAAGGAAAAACGTACAAGGCACATGAACCCAACAAAGATACATGCCCTAGGTTCTAAAATAGTGAAAGAAAATGGGAAAAAGGAACTTACTGGTCGGAATGAAGAAATCAATCGGTAGAAATGAAGTTCCCTACGCGGTGAACGCTAGAGCACCTTCAAAATTAAGTTTGAACGGTTAAATTTTCCAGAAATCTAGAAAGAAGGCAAGGAGAGTTTAGGGCAAGAGAGTTTTAGAGAGAGAATGACTTTTGTGAAAATAAGTCAGGCTAAGCACGCTTAACCATGGAGTTCTTATGAGTTAGGCTACCGAAAAGCAAATGCATTTGTTGATATGAGTAGCCAAATCAATTCCTTTAAGTTATCCTTCAACTGTATAGTCCCATACCTATACAATCTCCAGATCCCTCTCATTCTGGTGTATGTTCGATTCGTCCATGTGCTCCTTCCACAGGTCACCCATCCCATAATTATTCTAGGCTAAGCACGCTTAACCATGGAGTTCTTATGAGTTAGGCTACCGAAAAGTAAATGCATTTGTTGATATAAGTAGCCAATTCCTTTAAGTTATCCTTCAAATGTATAGTCCCATACCCATACAATCTCCAGATCCCTCTCATTCCGGCTAGGCTCTGATACCATTTGTAACGCCCCGGCAAGCTTAACCATGGAGTTCTTATGAGTTAGGCTACCGAAAAGCAAATGCATTTGTTGATATGAGTAGCCAAACCAATTCCTTTAAGCTATCCTTCAAATGTATAGTCCCATACCCATACAATCTCCAGATCCCTCTCATTCCGACTAGGCTCTGATACCATTTGTAATGCCCCGACAACTTACAAAGACTGTTGACTGCCCCCACACATCAATACGAGGCTTTCCAATGTGCTTTGTCCTCACTCACACACTTTCCGAGAAAACTTCCCGGAAGGTCACCCATCCCATAATTACTCTAGGCTAAGCACGCTTAACCATGGAGTTCTTATGAGTTAGACTACAGACAAGCAAATGCATTTGTTGATATGAGTAGCCAAATCAATTCCTTTAAGCTATCCTTCAACTGTATAGTCTCATACCTATACAATCTCCAGATCCCTCTCATTCCGGTGTATGTTCGATTCGTCCATGTGCCCTTTCCACTCGAAGCCTGCCAGGAGCCGCACTCCCCGCCCTCGTCAGTGCCCGGGTGTCACAGGGAGAAGCTCCCCTCTCTTAAGACTTTGTTGACTTTAGCCTTATGGGCCTGACAGCCTAACTTAAAGCCCAAATGACTTTTAAAAATTGGGTGTTGCTCCCTCCACCTCCCCAAGTGGGTCCTGCACCTCCCCACTATTTTAATTTATTTCAAAAATATTCTACACCTCCTCACTAACAAAAATACCCTACACCTCCCCACTATCCTTAACCATCTTTCTCTTTCTCTCTCTACATTAATGGAGCATTTACATGGCTCATTAATGGAGCATTTACATGACTCAAATTTGAACTTGTGATATATTTTTTTAAATAAGTTTGATTCAATCTTATTTTCGCTTGAATATATTTTTTTCTTTTCAAATTACTTAATAAATGGTAAAATTTTGTTCTAAATTTCTAGAAAAATGTTTATATATATGTGTGTTTTTTTTTTCATATAATATCTATAATTTTTAACATTATATTATGTTTTAACTCACCAACATGTTTGACTCAAATAACTTGAATAAAATATTTAATTTATTAGATAAATAATATAAAAATATTATTAAATACTTAAAATATAAAAAAAAGTTATTTGTTAAAGATTTAGAATTTATTTAGTTCTTTCTTCATTATAAAGTTAGTATATAATAATAATAATAATATATCATTATTTACTATTAACATTATTATGTATATTATTTTGTATTTGCATCTAACTTTTAATTTTATAAAATAGAAATGGTAGAAGTACTAATATTGAAGTCTTCTCTGAATTTTATATTTTGTAGTATATCACAAATTCAGAAGTGAATCATGCGAATGCTCCATTAATGTAGAGAGAGGAAGCGAAAGATCGTTAAGAATAGTGAGGATGTGTATGATATTTTTGGAGTAAAAATAAATAATGGAGATATATAAAATATTTTTAAAATAAATTAAAATAATGAGAAGGTGGGGAGGTGGAGGGATCAACACCCTTAAAAATAATATAAGGCCTTTAAGGCCTTTTGTTACAACATGAAAAATGTATTGTAAGAAATTTGAGAAAAATGGTTATACAAATTTTTAAAGTCTTTTAATTTATTTTTCAGTCTCCATAAATTTATTGTTTAACATTACATATCTACATATATAATGTAATTTACTTAGAAATCTCGATGTGAAACATGTAATGCTCTAGTAAAGGATAAAGACAATTCTACTTTTTCAACGTTTATAAAGATAAAGAATAACAATTTTGAAACAATATAATAAAAATGAATTAAATTTTAAAAGGATGACGTCTTTGTACACGCATTAGGAAAACCGCCAGTCCTTAATTAAAAACATTATTACGAAGGAAAACAAAAATAATTAAAAATATGAATTGTCGCATTTATTATACAACAATTCATAGTAAAACCACATTTTATTTCATTTGATTTTTTTCTGGAAAGAAAAGTGTGGAAGATAGAAAGAAAGAACAAAAAGACAAAATTTTGAAACACCTCAATTCATTGAAACGCTCAAAGCGCGAGTACCGCATCTTGACGTATTCGAGCGCGTAGGCTCAGATTCGAGTATGCTCGATTGTGACGTGGGAAGGATTTTTCCACAGATTCCGCTTTCACACTGGATAAGCCACGAGCTCGCCACACGCCCGTACTTGTAACGATTCTCAGCCCTCCACGTGTCTCTCAATCGAACGGTTCAAAACATTTTGAATTCCCAGAATACCCCCTTTTCTCTACTACTTATATCACCCTTGCCCCTTCCTCCCTTCACACACAATCACCTTGCCGCAACTGAAATCATCTTCTCCATTTCTCTTCATTTTCCTCCCAAATGGCGCTTTCATGCTCCAAGGTTTTGACCTTTTCTCTCTCAAATGGTGTGGGTGGTGATGGTGCGAAGAAGAAGCTAGCCCTTTGTTCTTCTTCTTCTTTGAGTTTTTCTGTTAATGGTGATGGGAGCAGGAACATGAGGGTGTGTGCTGCTGCTTCAAACGCACCAGCACCGCTCACTGGGGTGATATTTGAACCTTTTCAGGAGCTGAAAAAGGATTATCTTGCTGTCCCGATTGCACATAATGTCTCCTTGGCTCGCCAAAACTATTCAGACGAGGCTGAAGCTGCAATCAATGAACAGATCAAGTATGATTCTATTCATTCTTTAACATTCTTTAACATTTTATAACTTTTTTTTTTCGTATTGTGGTTTTTTGTTTGGAATTTGTGAGAGTTAAAGATCCATTTTAACTTTTAATTTTGACAGACTTCGATGGAGTTTTATTCGTGATTTTTTTTGCCGATTTCAATCTTGAATCAGAGTTCGGCTAAATAATCTGCTCAAAATCGTGTGTACCGTTTCAGTTGTATTTGTAGCAAAGTACTTACATATTTTTTTTTTTAATTTTAAGTACCTATTTGTTTATGTTTCACTGTTTTCTATTCTTTATTTTACTGGAAAGTGCTTTTTAATTTTAAGGGGAAAGGGAAAACGTGTCTTTGGTGTAGTTGTAGTTTGTGTTGAATCTGGTTTTGATTCTATATTTTTAAGTTGATGAATTAGGTTTCTTTAATGTATATTAAGTTTAGATTTCAGAAAAGAATAAAATCATATATTATCAATAATTGAAATACCAAATTCGTTATTTTCATATATAGATACAAATATTACATTTTGGAAACACAATTTTTATTCATTTACTTTTAACTTTAAGGCTTGATATCATACTCTCCTTTCATCTATTTACTAATTGTTAATTGTTTACTTGTTTTTTTGATTAAAAGTCTCTTTTCTAATAGTTTTTATGTCTCTCAACTCTGGATACAGTGTGGAATACAATGTTTCCTATGTGTATCATTCCTTGTTTGCCTACTTCGACAGAGATAACATAGCTCTAAAGGGACTTGCCAAGTAATCAACTCTAAACCAGTGTCATGTTTCTATAATGTTATTTACTCTATTTCTCAAACAGGGTTTTTAATAGTGTGCTGCTTTGTGGAGAACAGGTTCTTCAAGGAATCAAGTGAAGAAGAAAGAGAGCATGCTGAAAAGCTTATAAAGTATCAGGTTGGTGTGTTACTTTTGAACTACTCTTTTATTGTACGACTTGACTATTGTTACCTTATGAATCAACAAGGTTTAACACAATTATGACATGTTTGTTATTATGAAACAATAAGCTTGTTGGTCAATTAAGTTCGACTTGTAAACAAATAATCCTTAGGACGTATATTACTAAGCATATGGGGTTTAAATGGAAGATCATGTGATTTAAAGAAAAACAATCAGAATAAAATGGGTTTGTTAAGGTTTTTGGGGTTTGATTCTTCATTATATATATATCAGAACAGTATCATCATCATTCTTCATATCATTTGAATAATATCTGTAGTGTGACCACAAAATACAGAACTAGACTTTATAGCTTAGACTTAATGCTGACAAGCATAGCTCTTATTTGCTTAGAACATTCGTGGTGGACGAGTGGTGCTGCATCCCATTTCAAGTCCTCCGTCAGAATTTGAGCATCCAGAAAAAGGGGATGCCCTATATGGTGAGTTTTCTGTTTTTGTTACTCAAACTTTGTTTTTATGTTTCTTGATCATGTTTTCTGTTTGCATGTTTTCAAAATAATGTGCACATTTTTATTTATAATGGTGTTATGTTAAAACTAATATGCTAACTTGCTTTTCCATCTTTGTTATCTTGGCTTGATTCAGCCATGGAGCTAGCTTTGTCTTTGGAGAAGTTGACAAATGAGAAACTCCTATATGTTCATAGTGTAATGCCTCTTTCCCTCTTAGCTCTGGAATGAATGTATTTGTAACAAAGTCATAGAGTACCTATAATTTATACTGCTAGATGACCAAGCAATCTTTGTTGTGTTAATTTGTTATTGCTTATCTCTTACTACCATGTTTTTCTTAAACAATATAGGTAGCAGATCGTAACAATGATGCTCAACTGGCAGACTTCATTGAGAGTGAGTTTCTGAATGAGCAGGTAAAAAAACTTTACAAAATGCGGTGCAGTTGAATTCATATTATGGTTGAATATCACCAAAAAGCAAGACCCTTTCATCATTATATGTAATACTATAAACCATTTCTGAGTTTGTAACATCTTGGGTTTTCCATTGTACAGGTTGAATCAATTAAGAAGATTGCAGAATATGTGACTCAACTGAGATTAGTTGGAAAGGGTCATGGTATGCATATATTATCTTCAGCTACCGGCATATATTTTGTAACTATTATGCATTATTCTGTTTACACTCTCCCTCCCTTTTAATGGAATAAATGTTGTTGCTGCTTCTTGCAGGTGTTTGGCACTTTGATCAGAGTCTTCTTCATGATTGAGATGGTGTATAATCCTGGAAGGCTTGTTTTCTGCATTGGTCACATGTGAAGTTTAGTTGGTGTTCTATGTTCGTAGGATAGGGAATAATTGTTAGTGTTTCTGGGAGGTGCTAGCAATATGGGATCTTTTGTATTATATACTTGGGGGTGTTACTATTTTGTGGAATCTCAAATGTTTGTAGTGTGCTCTTATTTTTTCTAGAAATATAATAGACGTCCATGTGTTCTGGTGAAAGTGTTTGAGCCTCGAAAATTATACTATTTTTAGCTTTTATATATATATATATATATTAAGTATTTGTACTGACCAAGTATTTGTACTGGTCCAACCTGCAGAATTTTTTAAAATTATAATATATTTATTATATTAATTTAAGTTTATAAAAGTGTAATTACAATTTAATATAACTATTCTTTTTTATAAAATAACGAATATTTTTATTGTTTTTAAAATGCTATTTGGGTTATTTATTTATGTTTTTAATAAAATATATTGTATATAAAATTTGCTTTAAAAAACCATACTATGATTAAGTTCATCAAAATAAAATTTTTAAATTCAATTTTAAATGAAATATTGTTTAGACATTGCAGAAAATATGCACTTAGTAATTTTGTAAAAGTATAAATGTTCAATGATATAGGAAAATGTGAAGGATAGACTAAAAGAAATTATAGAAATTAAATCATGCAGGAAATTGTAAAGATAAAAACATTTTAGCATAGATCATTGATTATTGAAGATTTAAACAACAGAATTATAAGAGTTAGATGTTAAATGACTCTACCTTTGTTAACACATGATTATCAACAGTTTCTTCATCTGCATGACTAAACATGTTAGATATTAACCACACATATATTCATAAACATGTAAGATATTAACCACATATATATTCATATATTCATATATACATTCAAACATGTTTTTAGACATTTTTAAAGTATAAAAACAGTTTTAGAGCAATTAAATCCATATAAGACAAATCACCATTTAACAAAGTGAATTTATAGATTAAATTATCATCAATTCATATCAATATATTAAAGACTTGTTGTGTAACTGGTGTGTGATGGTGTAATTAGCTTTTAGAAAGGAATGGTTGAGATATATTAAGATCTTTTCTTGTAGAGTTATAAATGATAAATGATATAGAAGCAAGAAGGAAATCACACAAAATTATTACGAGAATTATGTTCAGTTTAGGTTCCACTAATTAAATAAAATTTCTTTGAATCAGAGCACATGAAATCTATATATAACTAGAGATGAAATTACCATTAGACAATTAAAGCTTTCTGAATTCAAGATATATGATTTGATTATAAAATTATTTCAATTTATGTTTAATCATCTAGAAATAATTTTATCTTTGAGGCCAGATTTATTTCATTCAAATTTGAAACTAAGTAAAAACATAAAGAATTAGAACAGTTATTTGACACTTAGTCTAGAAAGTTTCTTAGATGATGTCTTATAATTATATAGTAGAAGTGTTTAATGCATTTAATCAGTGAGAACTTCAACATTGTTTCGTCTAATCAATATGATTATCTTGGTCTGATCATTATGATCATTTGCTCTTGCATCATCTTATCTGATTAGTGTAAGTACAAATTCATTTGACCAGGTCTTACACATATAGTCAAGTATTTTAACTTAGTATAATAAAAAAAGATTAAATAAAATTTTATGCTTTTAGTCAATTAAAGCATTAAATTGTTTTTTCTTCTACTCAATAAAGCAATTGCCTAAATGGAACTTTCAAACAAAACAATACAAATTGTTTAATATATTAAAAATTATGCATGAAATTAATTTTTCCTGTGTTAAATATATATACATAAGATATTATATTTATAATACAAAAAATATAGACGAAGTCTAAAATACAAATAAGAAATAATAATAAATTAAGTAAAGATAAAAGATAAGATATCTATCTAAGATATTTAATATATCTAAAACTCCCTCTTAAACTGATGCATACAAATTGTATATAGCAAACTTGTTACAAATATGATCAAATTTTCAACACTTGTAAAGACTTAATGAAAATATTTTCTAACTAATCATTTAAATTAATGAACTCAGTCTTGATGTCTCTAGATATAATTTTCTTTCAAATGAAATGACAATTAATTTCAATATGTTTGGTCCTCTCATGAAAGATAGGATGATATCTAATATGAAAAACAACTTAATTGTCACATATAAGTGTCATTTGAGTGACATTTCCAAATTGTATCTCTCTAAGCAATTGCTTAAGCCAAACAAGTTCACAAGTGCATGAGGTCATAAATCTATATTCTACTTCTGCACTAGGTATTACCAAGATCTTTGGCCTGAAAATGGTTGCAAAGATATTATTCCATCTTAGAGATGCCATGACTGTCACTACATCTAAGAACGATGTCATCAATGTATATTGTTGAGATTGATGTTAGGGGGAGCACTGATTTAACTGAATCCACAATCTCAGAGTTTCTGTTTTTTTATGATGACAATGCATAATTAGTAACACATGTGTATTGTGTGTTACATGTTCTATGCTTACATGTCATATGATTATAATGAAAACATGTTTATGTTGTTGCTGTGTATTGCATTTCACTATGCTATATATGTGATTTTATACTTGAATGCATGACACATATTTTTGGAAAAGAAAAACCACAAGCACTAATGTTGAACTTTAAATTGTGTGGAAAAACAACAATTTTAAGTTGACTTCATTATGGGGTGAGTCGATTAAAACTCGTGTCTTTGCATAGACCTTTTCTAAGTGTGCGGTGAGATTTTTCAAAGAGAAAGTTTTCAAAACTATGTTTTACACTGTTACATAGTCGACTATATGCGTATTGCATTCAATTAAGTCTGTTGTGTTTTGAAATTTTGTTAATGCTTGACATAAATGTCTAATGGTCATATTTTTAAATATGTTGACCAAGCATTAATTGCGAATTCAATTAATTGCTTTGACTGCTGCTAATTGTTATAACTGTTTTGTTATATTCAACTACATTAGTAGCAAAGTCGATTAAAATTCATCAGAGTTGTGAAATTCTATAAATTGACATGAATTTGATTTTTGTAAGTACTTTTGTGAATCTAACAATTGTGATATTTTTCAGATAAGTGTTGTCTTACAGAAAGTGAAAAAGCTCCAAGAATCAAAGAAGAGACTGTGGTGATCATCTCCTTGTGATTTCTTGAAGAGCAAGATTGTTGTGCATTGAAAGTCTAATCTATTTACACATTGAGGTGTCTACTGCAAGATCACGATCTACAATCTGCTGAAGATTGAGTTGTGTTCCTTGTTGTGATTACAGGAAGAAGAGCGTGTTGCGTTCTTGACTTTGAGGGGTTTCTCAAAGGGTTGAGACAACAAAAGAGTGGATTCTTGCTGCTGGCCTTGTTATTGTATTGCCTATATTTTGAATAGAAGGTTAGAGGGGTGTTTTATATTTTTGACATGAGGTCTCTATAAAAGCCTTGTTGTAAAAACTTTGATTATTATAGTGCATTTACTTCCTGTGATTAGAAGGACACTGGATGTAGGCAGGTTGGCCAAACCAGTATAAAAAGGAGTGTTTGATTTCTCTAATCCCTACACTTTTACTTTTAGTCGAATATATTCTGTATTAAATCGACTTTATATCCACTGCATTAGAAAATCCTTTTCCTTGTGTTTCAAGAAAGTTTTAAAGGCATCACCTTTTGCGAAAAAGATTTTAAAAGAAAATTGTTTTTAAGTTTCACCAATTTACGCCCCTTCCCCTTTTGGTGTGAGAAGCTGAGGCATTCTATTTTAACATATACCATCAAGTAGACACATCTAGAACTCGAGTGACGATAAAAGACTGAATGATTTGCCTCACACCGAGTCATACCAAATTGTTGAGCAACATTACTAAATTTTCTAAATTAGGCCCTAGGAGACTGTTTTAAGCCATATGACGAAGATGACATACCAACTCGGAAAACTCCCTTTGAGAAACAAATCCTAGAGATTGCTTAATTTAAATCTCTTCTTGCAAATCTCCATTGAGGAACACATTTTTGACATCCAATTGATAAAGAGGCAAACCATTGTTGAAGAGCTTTCATTGTTATAAATAAACGAACAAATGATATCTTTGCCACTAGAGAAAAAGTATCATCTTAATCTAACTCAAATTTATGTGTAACCTTTCGCCACAAATGGGCTTTGAGATGATTAATAGTTCCAACAGGACCAACTTTGATAGCAAAAACACACATGCAATCAACAACAGATTTTCTAGACAATAATGGGACAAGCTCCCAAGTTCCATTATTCTAAAGAAAACTTATTTCATCTAGCATGGCTTGATGTCAACCAAGATGGGCTAAGACATCATTGATAGATTTTGGGATGGTCACAGAAGAAATGGACGAAAGGTAGTGAACTGTGATTGGCGTGTGAGAGCACGTCTGGACTTCGGTGGCAACAATCTTGACAATGTTGTGGTCACCTTGCCGACATGAATAGAACTGTGTGGTTTCTAGTAGAAATTGATGCTCCAATAATGGTGATGGCAACGACGAAATTTTTTTCAAAGAACCTTAGGCTCTAGATACCATGTTCAATATAGTAAAAACTATGCATGAGATTAATTTCCCTTTTGTTGAATATACACAGAGGGTACTGTATTTATAATAGAAGAAATATGAGCTAAGCCCAAAATATAAATAAGATATAATAACAATCTAGCTAAAGATAAAATATAATATATCTATATAAAATATCTAATAATTTACTATATCTAACACAAACAATAACTATAATTCTTGCATTGTTGTTAGCTTTGAAGATAATGTGGTTCTTTTCCCATGATCTATTTTGATATCAAAACTCTTTCCATTCTTTACCAAATTTTTTAGTTTTTTTTTTTTATAATTTTTAATAAGGACTTTGCATTTTAGTTGATGAAATTCTCCATGAAGCACAACATATCTAAATGTATATTTACGAACATAGTTTACAAATTGTAGTACTAAATTATGCAAAAAATTCCAATTGAAGTAAAAAAAAACATTCCATGAACATTAAATGATTAAGGCATTAGATGACTCAAACAGTGTAGACTCAAATGAACACAATAGACAAATGCATTGACCAAATGAATTCAACCACTAAGCATTAGTCTTCCACATGCGTTAAATGAGTTAGAATGTGTTATGTTATTTGACAAAGTGTTTTCCTTGTTGAATCTATGATTGATCTTTGTATTGACAAAAAAAATGTGATTATTTGAAATATAGAATTAATTAAATCAACCACAACATTCATAGAATTATATTGTGATAATTATACTATGGAAGAAAAAAGAAATTTTTTTAATTAAATGATTAAGTAATATGAACATTGGGAAGTGATCTATATGATTTAAGAGTGAATTATTTGTGTTTGACTAACATATAATGCAAATCGATTACATTAATTGTGCATTCAATTACAACTAACAACTATGTTAGTTGTAATTCTGTTACATTTGTCTTTTAATGTAATAAATTACATTACTAACGTAATCGATTGTTTTGCGTCTGTCATGATGATATCTATAAATTGACGCATTACATGCAACTCGTAATAGATTGATCATTTTGTAAACTTTCATATCTGATATCTCTGATCCGAGAAAAGTATTACAGGTTGTTGAGACGCTACAAGAATCAAGATTTGAAGAATTGGAAGAAACTTGAAGGATTCTTGAGAGAAACATTGTGGACGTGATTGGTTGATCGTTATCTGCAGTGCTGAGGTGTTTCTACATTGATCAGAAACGTATATTCTGCAATAGTTGATTGGTTGCCCTGTTCGTGTGTGACAGGAAGAAGAACGAGGAGTTCTTGGACTTTGAGAGGTGTTCTCAAAGGGTTCTGCAGTGAAGACGTATAATTCTTTGTGCAGGTGTTTTCTTTCTATATTTTATTGTTGAGGGGAAAAGTGTTTACATTTGATAGAGCTTTGTAAAACCTTTGGTGTAAAACTTAAATCATTATAGTGAAAAATCCTTCAATTTAAGGTTGATTGGAAGGGAAACTGGATGTAGGCATAGAGGCCGAACCAGTATAAATCCTCTGTTTGTACCTCTTTCATTATCTCTTTACTTTCATTGCAAACGCGTTTTACTTACAATACAAGAAAGTTTAAAGATCATTCTAAAATTTGCGAAAAGATTTGAAAAACATTAATTTTTATAAATCACCAATTCAACCCCCCTCCCCCCCCCCCTCTTGGTGTTGAGAAACAAGGCACTTTATTTCTCATAGCAATTAGTTGATAGATTGTTCAAAACATCCTAATCAAATAGTAGAAGATATTTTAGTAAGGGGGGACAAATTATATTTCCTAATGGGTTTCGTGATCATGGACACAAAGGAAGATTCTAAAGTGTTATTGATCCTTTGCAGACTATTCATGAAGACTACCAAAGTCATAATTGAACTTTGAAATGTTTGAAGCATTAAAATATTCAACTAAAAGAAAGGATTGATTTAGGGTGGATGTGATAGACATAATTTGTATAGATTCAAGAAACAAATTTTAATCAGTTGATCATCTACAAAAAGTTGTAATGAACATTGAACCAGGAAGAGATACTAATGAAGAAAAAGACATCAGAGAATTGATTGCAGAATTTGATAGAGCAAAGGAAGTGAAACCAGAAACAATTCCAAGGGCTAGAATCAGTGTTGATGCAAAGCTGTAGCCAGAAAAACCAGAATTGAAGTAAGATGGTAAGAAAAGAGATGGTTGCTTAAGGTACTAAAAACTAATGAGAAATCCATAAGGTAGACTCTCATAAATCTAAAGGGAATTAGTCTATCATGTTGTATGCATAAAATCTTAATGGAGGACAATTAGAAGCTTGTGGCTCAACCACAAAGAAGGCTCATCCTTACAATGAAAGAAGTGGTAAGAAAAGAAGTGATAAAACTTCTAGAAGTATGTATGATTTACCCAATTTTTGATAGTCCATGGGCAAGTTTGTTGAGATTGTTGTCAACACAATTTCTATATCAATCTAGTTTTTTATGATAACAACACATTGCTTAATAACACGCACATGTTGTTGTTGAATTACATGTTCTTATGCTGATTGATTGTTATATCTGTTGAACATGTTTATGTACTGTGTTACATGTTCGTATGTTGATTGATTGATATATCTGTTGAACATGTTTATGTGTTATGTGCAATGCATCATTACATATGTCTTACTACACATGTTTTAAAGCTGAAATCTTGATAACGGTTGAAAAACTGTTATTTTCATACTTAATTTTGATATTAAATCACACCCTTTATGGCTTAGAATTAGCTTGAAATCATGCATTTTTATTAAGTTAGAGAATAAGAGAGTCAAAGTTGGTTTTCTTGGTTTTATGCTTGGTTTCCCTTGATTTTGTAGGTTTTTGGAATGAATTGAAAGAAAGATTGAAGATCAAATGGTTGCAGTGTAGAAAAGTCAACCAGTCAACCAAAAAAGTCAATCAGTCAACCAAAAAAGTCAACCGGTTGACCAAACCACTGAGCGACAGTTTTGGGTGCTGAGCAGTGGCGCTGAGCGCTAGAATTGACCGTTGAGCGCCCGACGGCTTGGAGGCAAACCGTTGAGTAGTCAAATTAAGCGCCGAGCACCGGGAACGCGGATCTAGACCTGTTTTCTGCGATTTTTATGATCTGTTTAGGCTTAGGCTTAAATTTTGTTACTTTTTTGGTCTATAAATAGACCTAGTGCGATTTCCAAAGTATTCTTTTGGTAGAGAGAAACGTCCACAACAGATCTACACTCCTTGGAGGCCGTTCTTTGGATGCTTAGGCTCCAATCTACTCAATCTAGGGTTTATTCTTTCATTCTTCCATTATATTTCATCTATTTTCACCATGATTATGGGGAACTAAACCCTAGGTTGTTGGGGAACAATGTAATCTTTTGAAACTCTCTTATATCAAAATTCTATCTTCTTTATATGCTTACATATGCTTATCTTTATCAATTGTTGGGTTCCTTACCTTTGCTTAATGCTTTTATCGTTTAAATCATTCGACAAATGTTGTTTGTCTTTATTGATACGCAGACGTACAGTAATGTCATGAACTGGGGAGAATTCCTTGATTAAGCTAATACTGCCTAGAGATAGGGGTAGGATGATCAATTATATTTTTCTTCTGTTTATCATGCATTATTAGTTACTAGGGGAGGCTAGAGATAGCAAGCCGGTAATTAGTAATAGGCTCTTTTCGTCAAGAGATGGGTTAAGAGTATACCAAGAAAGTTTGCATGACAATATGATAAATAAGCGAAGTAGATAAGAAGAGTAGATATAAGAGGGTGGATAAGATGAAATTATAAACCCCAACAACTCCGTTCAACCATAGTTTTTCCTTGCCAATTGAATCACTGCATTTGCATGTTTACTTTTGCATTCAAAAACCTAAATTTAATTATTTTCTCAAGTCTTACGCAATTAGGTTACACGAAAGTTAAGGCCTAAAAGTCCTTTGGGAAACGATACTTGGACTTACCCATTTTATATTACTTGATAACGATTTGGTACACTTGCCAGGGACTTAACAAAACCACAAACACTTTTATGGACTTATCATTGTGTGACAAAGTTATAGTGCAGTCGACTCCATTACTAATAGATTCGACTATACTAAAATCTTTGTACAAATTTTGAGAATCAGCGTTATGTGAAATTTTGAGAAGAAAAGAATTTCAAAATGTTTTGCATGTTGAAGTTGACTATGTGTGTCACACATTCGATTGTATTATTTGTCTGGTTTGAAATTTTGTATGCTCTTGCGCTCCAACGGCTATATTTTTAAAAGTTAGTTGAGCATTGATGACTTGGCAACTGAGTTAAATGTGTTTTATTTTTTGTTGACTATATGCTACCAGTTTGACTGAACTGTTATAACTGTCATAATCCAATCGACTATATTAGTAGCGTATTCGACTGTGAGACTATTTGTTTAACAAAAATCTATAAATAGGCTGAACATGATTTTGTTCAGAGACTTTTGATGATCTGACATTTTCATTTTTGTTTCAGATTGAATTCTCCAATTAGAGAGCTCCAAGAATTCTCCAAGAAGACGGTGATAATCTTTCTTGAAAGAGATTCAAAGGGAGGTTGACTGCGCACAAATTGCTCGATCATAATCTACACAAAGAAGGTGCTTCTGGTTGATCATACTGAGGCTTGGCATCCTTGAAGACTACTGATTTGATTCCGGCTTGGCATCCGTAAAGACTGTTGGTTTTGGACCTGTTGTGATTACAGGGGATAGTTCATTCTGAGGATTGTTCAGAGTGGTTGGCAGATTGCTGAAGAGGGGATATCTTGCTGCATTTCTTGTTGTTGTTTTTGCCTATATTTTGGTTAAGGGTTAGAGAGGAGATTTATATTTTTGACGTGGAGGTCTTCTATAAATTCCTTATTGTAAAAACCGCAACCATTATAGTGCATTTGTTTCCTGGGTTGGAAGGACACTGGATGTAGGCTTTGTTGGCCGAACCAGTATAAAAATCATTGTTTGCTTTTCTCTATCCCTGCACTTTTACTTTACAGTCGACTTTACATTTAACGCAGTCAACTACGTTTTTCCGCTGCATACTAATTTTCATTACTTGCATTTCAAGAAAGTTTGAAAAGTTTCATACTTTGATTTCAAGATTGCAAAAAGATTTTTTTTTTTTTTGATAAAACACCAATTCACCCCCCATCTTGGTGTAAAAAGAAGCCTACCTGTTTTCCAACAAAGTTTAGTCCAAGTTGTGCCAAAAAAGGACATGACAGTAATTTGCAATGAAAACTATGAGTTAATTTCCCTCTAGATCTGTTAATGAATGGAGGATATGTATTGACTATTAAAAACTCAACCAAGCTACAAGGAAAGATCATTTCTCGCTTCCATTTGTAGATGAAATGTTAGAGAGGTTGGCTGGATAAGAATATTATTGTTTACTTTATGGATACTCTGTCTATAAGCAAATAATTTTAGATCTTTAAGATTAAGAGAAGACAACGTTCATTTGTCCATTGGTGTCTTTGCATATAAAAAAATGCCTTTTGGACTATGCAATGCCAGCCATGTTTCAACAATGTATATTGGCCATTTTTTTTCATTTAATTGAGAAAAACATTAAGGTCTTCATTGATGACTTTTCTGTATATGGTAGCTCATTTAATACATGTTTGAAGAACCTCAACATTGTTTTGAGACGATGCATAGAAACAAACCTAGTACTTAACTAGGAAAAATGTCATTTTATAGTCAAAGAATGTATTGCTCTAGGCCATAAAATCTCTAAACGAGGTATTGGAGTTGATCCTGCAAAGGTGGAGGTCATTTCCAAATTTCATCCACCTATTAATGTTAAAAGAGTACGAAGCCCTACACCATGCTGGTTTCTACAATAGGTTCATACAAGACTTTGGGAAAGGTTCATCTAACTTTGAGCAACTTGTTGGTCTAGGACACAAAATTCAATTTTAATTAAGATTGTTTCATGACTTTTGAGCAGCTCAAGCGCAAGCTAAGCTTTGCACCATTTATCATACAACCAAACTGGAACTTCAACTTTGAATTGGTGTGTAATACAAGTGATCATGTTGTAGGTGTTATTTTGGGGCAAAGAAAATAGAACAAATTTTATGTCATTCATTATGGAAGAAATGTTATAAAGGAAGTCCAAGTCAATTATACCACCATGGAAAAAGAGATTCTAGGAATTGTCTATGCAATAGAAAAGTTCAGACCATACATAATTGGCTTTAAAATCACACTTTACACAAACCATGAAACTATAAAATATCTTATGAAGAAGTAAGACTCAAAGTTGAGACTAATTAGATGGATTCTACTTTTGTGAGAGTTTGACTTGGTCATCAAAGACAAAAGGGATAGTGAAAATCATGTAATTGATCACCTATCTAGGTTGGAAAATGCATAAGTGACTCTTAAAGAGCCAGAAATTCAAGATGAATTCCTTGACAAGAAGTTGTTTACTGTAAAGGATAGGCCATGGTTTGCTGACATTACAAATTACAAGGCTAGTGGTGTCATTCCAAGGGAATTCACATGGCATCAAAAGCAAAAGCTTATTAGATATGCAAGATAGTTTTTTTGGGATGACTCTTGTTCAAAATAGGGGCAAATGGTCTATTTCAAAGGTGTATATTTGGAGCTAAAATCAAATATATCCTATGGCATTGTCACAATTTGCCATATGAAGGCCATTTCAGTGGAGACAAGATTGTTGTCAAGGTCCTACAATTAGGTTTTTTCTTACCATCATTATTTAGAGATGCATTTGAACATTGTAGGAACTGTGAAAGATGCCAAAGGACTGGCAATATATCAAGAAGGCATGAAATGCTTTTGCAGAACATCATAAAAGTGGAAATTTTTTATTTTTGGGGTATGGACTTCATTGGTCCATTACCTATGTTTCATTCACATGTGTATATATTAGTGGTTGTAGTTACATATCTAAATGGGTGGAGGTAGCGGTAGTGCAAAAGGCTTATGCAAATATTATCATAAAATTTCTCAAGAAACACATCTTTTGATGATTTGGTACTCTTGGAGCAGATGTGGAGGAAGCCATTTTTTCAATGTGCAACTTAAGCGTGTTCTTGAGCACTATCATGTCAAAAACAAAGTTTTCACTACCTCCATCCACAAACTAATGGTCAAGCAAAAGTTTCAAACAGAGAACTCTAGAGAAAATAATGCTTAACTTCAGACGAGTCTAGTCTTTAAAGCTAGATGACACATTGTGGGCCTACAAAAAAACAATCAAGACCTAGATAAGTTTATGGAAAAGTTTGTCACCTACTAGTTGAGTTGGAACAAAAAGTTGAGTTGGAACACAAAGCTTTGCGGGTTCCCAAGGCCCTTAATTTTGATCTAGATGTTGTTAGTGAAAAGAGAAAACTATAGATGTAGGAACTTGAAGAGCTTAGATTGTAACTATATGACTCCACAAGGATCTACAAATCAAAGATGAAGGCCTATCATGACAAAAACATCATGAAACGTGAATTCATGTAGAATCCACCAATCATTCTTTACAATTCTAAATTGAAATTGTTCTTAGAAAAATTGAAATCTAAATGGTCTAAACCATTAGTTGTCAAGTTTGTGAAACCATTTGGGGCAATTGAAATTGAAAATCCTTAAACAAAACAAAGTTGAACAATGAATAGACAAAACTTAAAGAAATATGTTAACACCTGTCATACTTTTGGGATATGTTAATACAAGTCATTAATCATGTCAGAGCATTTTGAAAACCTAAACAACACTTCACAAATAAGTAACCATTAGAAGATATATATTATGTCTTAAGTCAAGACAATAAAGATCTAGCCAATTTTAACTTATACTCAACCTTACTTATATTGAACCAAAAGTTGATAATACAAATTTCGACCTCAACTTGATCAACGCCAAATAACAATGATCAACTCAATCATCGTAAATTACCTACATCAAAACTTTCAAACTTAATAATGTATTTCCACATTTAATCTATATAAATTTATTGATTTAAACATTTTAAACATTGAAGAATTTTTTGAGTAAATTTCCCATTTGTCTTTGAGTTCAGTTTCATTTTCATTAACTCATAACAACTTGAGTTCCTGAGATAATTTTGAAAATAATAAATAATATATTAAGGATATGTCAAAGAATTATAATAAATAATATGTTAAAGATATACTATAATTGAGATTAATTTGAACTCATTGTAAAAATCTAAACCCGTTGGTTCTTGGAATTAAAAATTAAAACAATTCAAAAATCATATGTTATTTTTAGTTATTAGTTATTTACATCGATTTTAGCTTTTTTTTTATTGGTTAATTTTGAACACTCCTATTTTAGGATGATGAAAATAATAATAGTTTCAATATTGCTTATATTTATAATGAATATTAAATTATCATATAATATATATATATATATATATATAACGTAAAATATTTTTCTATTATATTAGGCAGTAATTAAAGTAGTATGTCCAAACAAAAAGAACAAATTTCAATAAATTAAATTGGTTGTATTCATATAAATCATTCGGAAAAAAGAAAAAAAAAATTGAATTTCAAACGATTCGAACACAATTTGACTCCACTACTCTTCATACTTATTTTGTGAATAAAGGTGTGACTTGAAGTCATCTATATTGCCATGATACACTTTATTAACAAATTCGTTAAGAAAGATTAAGGATGTTTTTTGTCCGCATATTATGGAAGCTAATATATAAGCTTTTCATTTAGCTTTTTTAACTAGTTCTTATGTGATGACAATCTCTTTAATTGGATTGAGCCAAAGTTAGAAGAAAAAGCAATGGTTGCTGGAAGTTATGAAAATAAGAGCTAAGTTCACAGTTTTGTGTAGTTTATGGTGATAAAGGTAATGCTTGACGATTCTCTAAGAGAGATTGGGTCAACTCTTGAAGGAAGGTGGCTAGAGGATATCACTTGGGTTACTCTAGTCTAAAATAACCTTAAAACAGTAGTATGACACAAAAATGATAGCATAACCTTATTCTAGGTGAATAAAGAATGAGAGACATCCCTATTTATAGGCTTAGGGTGTCTCCTAATTTCCAAAAGCTAGACCTAAAAACCTTACCTTGGCTAACTTGGAGAGCAAGGAGAAAATCTTCTCCATTAGGAGAAGGACAAGTGTCAAAAATCCTCTCCAATAAGAGGAAAACATGTGGCCACTACCTATGGAGAATCCTCTCCATTCTTACAGTGACATGTTACCACTAACTAAGAGGAAAAACTTTTCAAGGGAGTGATTAACACATGGCATGGACAACCCACTCCTCCTTGTCCACCAAGTTAGATAAAACTTTGATCCCTTGGTCAACTAGGCCAAAATTCAAGTCCCGCTTTGGTCAACATTAGGTTTTGACCCTTTGTTGACTTAAGTAAACTAAATCCTATTATACTTAGTCCAAAATACAAGACCCAAAATAAATCATACACTATTAGACCCATTATATAAAACCTGATTAAATTCTAAACTATTTACTCCAAAATACAATACTCAAAATTATTCTTACTCTGTTAGAAGTTTCATAATAACCCTAAAAAAAGAGTCTAAATTCATCTTCTACAAATAACTTTAACTTTTCTTAAAAATTATTTGTCATAAGATATATTATCATTACATTTTAGACTCCTACTTGTTTGACACATGATGTGGCATCTAAACTTTATCTTATACTATTTTCATAGTCAATCTAAACTAATACAATTTTCTCCTTATTTTTCTAAAAAAAAATCCTATAAAAACCTACCGACAAAGTTGAATATTTGTTGATATTGGGTTATAAGAAAAAAGAAATGCAAACATTAAAATTGATTATGAAAATTATGATATAGATGATAGATAAATTATAAAATTATAAAATTGACAAAAATAATAATCCAATTATAAAATTATAGATTATAAAATCATAAGATATAAAATTATTAAATTATAAAATAAAGAGAACAAACTAAGAAAAATAGCGTGAGAAGGTTTAAAATTTTTGTATACTGAATAAACCACACAAATTTAATAAGATATTAACTGGCATAACCAATTTATTACGACTTAATTTAATTAATCATTTAGTTTTATAATCTTAAGAACCAAAATTATCATTATTCAGAATTGCAAGAACTAAAATAGAGGGCAGTATGAACAAATGCAAGGGATACACAAGGGACTAAAACAGAGGTGTGATATATTGAAAAAATGCAAGAGGTAAAGTGTGTTTCACCCCAAAAAATCTACAAAATGGCTCCATAACATTCATAAAGCAAAATATAAAAAATCAATAATTGTAATATTTAAGTTTGACACAAAACTTTGCTCAATCATTTCTCCAAAATCCTATGCTAAGACAGCTGAAGAAGTCTAAACTTTACCATTAAAATCAGTTGATCAAATTTAGGCAACAGTTTCATGTTGAGCAGCAAGTCTCTTTCTAGCCTCTTCAATAATAGACAACTTGATACCACGGCCTTTGGGAAGAGAAACCCAAGGCTTAGTCCCTCTGCCAATGATGAAGACATTACCCATGCGAGTTGCAAACTCATGACCAGTTGCATCCTGAACATGGATGGTCTCAAAGCTTCCCTTGTGCTTCTCCCTGCTCTTGATCACGCCGACTCGGCCTCTGTTCCTTCCACCGGTAACCATAACCACATTCCCCACATCAAATTTGATGAAGTCTGTGATCTTGTTGCTTTCCAGGTCAAGTTTGATGGTGTCATTAGCCTTGATCAGTGGGTCAGGATAGCGGATGGTGCGGCCGTCGTAGGTGTTCAAATAGGGGATGCCCTTTTGTCCAAATTGAACAGACCGAACCTTACACAGCTTAAACTGTCACAAGGCAGAAAGGAAAAGGTGTAAAATCACAAGAATCTACAGTAAAAGCTTTAAAACAATGAAACAAGATAGATAAAACAAGGTTATAGTACCCAAATGCATTATGTTATGCTAACACCCCACAATGTGTTTTTAGGAAGTCTAACATTCAACTTATTGATTTTAGAAATCCAAAATCTTTCTATCCAACCATATACCTTCAACAGTGAGTGAGTCAGTAGCGACAATATGCATTGGTAAATAGTGATAAGAAATACAGTAGACAGACCTTTGACTCCTCATTCAATACAGTGAGTCAGTAGTGATAAATTGCATTGGTAAATAGTGATAAGAAATACAGTATCATAAACACACAGAAGATATACATTGGGCAAATTATTAGTAAGAATAGGCAGACCTTTGACTCCTCATCCCTTACAGAGTGGAGACGGAAGCGACCCTTTGTGTCATACAGAAGACGGAAACTTTCGTTTGTTTTGGGAATAGAAACAACATCTGATCAGAGAAGGAAAATGCAAAATCAAAGCTTTTTAACAAAATTGTCCAATATTCAGCTTCAAAATTTTGACAAGAATATTCAGAAGGTGACAATATGCGCTAACATTAAAGTAAATAGCAAGTTAGACATGCGGTAACCACGTTTAAATGTACATTACATACCCATGAAACCAGCAGGATATGTCTTATCTGTCCTAACCTTGCCATCGACGAGAACATGGCGCTGCATCAATATAGCAATAACTTCTCTATATGTTAGAGCATACTTTAGTCTGTTTCTCAGGATGAGAATCAAAGGTAGACACTCCCTTGACTTGTGGGGACCAGAAGATGGCTTGGGTGCCTACACATATCAGGCCATATGCATAAATGAGTACAAATGAACATTTCAAAAATAAATAATATAATATAACTAACACAAGAACAGTTAATATATACATACAAAGGCACCACCAAGCTTGTCAAGCATCCAATGCTTTGGAGCATTGAGCCTCTTCAAGTGTTTCTTCAACCCTCTAGCCTGAAATACATGAGAAAAGCTGCAAATTAGGATATGAGGTCATAGTTTAAGATATTACACACTCCTAAATTTCCTAACAATTAACAAACAGTGAATAACTGAAAACCACTGCTTTAAATATACTAGACTGACCAGCCAAATCAGGCCTTACAAAATGACAATTTGAAAACTGCCACAGAAACATTTAACAGGCACAAAGCTGGTTAACCACACAGACCAATCAATCTGATCACACGCCAGCTGTGTTTAAAGCTTAAAACCGAGACTGCAATTGGAAGACTCAAAGATCTCGGTTACAATGCAAAACATTCTCTAAACCTCACTAGTACACACAGAAGTTCAATAACTAATTAAGTCTTAACAATTGGGTAAATAGAACCCCAAAAGTAAACATCACACAGCTTGACAAGGTGCATCCGAACAAAAGGAAATAGATAAAAAAAAAAAAAACAAAAAACTCAGACATAGACAAAATAGAGATCAATGGAGAACATTAACGACACTGAAGCCGGGGAAAGTAACCCGTGTTGTAAGCAGCGAAATGAAAACTCACCCAAACCCATTAGAACTAGGGAGAAGCAGATTCACCTACAATTGACTTAATTTTCATCAACAGGAAAAAAAATGCAAAATGATGAATTGACCAAGCAGAGAACAACTAAGTACTCAGACAGTTACCCAACCACATCAACAGACAGCATCCCAGAATTCCAAAGACAGAGAAGACAAAAACTTTGGCTTTTAAAGGATAATTTGCGCATGCTAAAAATGAATATAAATTCACAGTTTCTTTGAATTACTCCTTTCTATTACACACACACACAAAAAAAAAAAAAAAAAAAAAAAAAAAAAAAAAAAAAAACAGAATGATATGTTAAATGAAATTAAAGTGGAGATGAAAAGCCCACCATGATGAAGGCTTCAGCTCCTGAGAGAAAAAGTTTGTCTGCGTCTGAGAGGGTTAAGATTGAAAGAGACCCAAAACTAGAACCCTAGCTAGCACAGTTCCATTTCTCTATATACACGGAGACCGTGACCCGTTTCGTAACCAAGTCCAAAACTGTGTTCAAACTTTCTTTTCTAAATAAAATGTGAAATTTAAAATCTACAATTTGTATATTACAATATATATATATATATATATATATATATATATATATAATCAAAAATGCATTTTATATTTTATATTTTAGATTATACAAATAAAAATTTAATTTTTTATCTTTTAAAAAATATAATTTAAAATAAATAAAATAACATACATATTTTAAATTATGTAATTTAAAATATATTTATATTTTAAATTGTTTGTGCGTGCACTAGTGCAGAAACGTTATTTAACGTTGGTTAATTTGGGCTTTTAACGTCACTTTCACAACCGACGTCTATATGGGTGACGTCTATGGGACGTCGCAATTCCTTCGAACCGACGTCTATATAGACGTCCGTTAACGATATCGACCAACGTCTATATAGACATCTGCTTATACTCACACCAACGTCTAATTACTCTATATAGACATCCACCTATGCTTAAACCAATGTCAACATGAATATATAGAAGTTGTAAATGACACTAACCGACGTCTAACAAAGGCGTTGTGTTTTAGTGCAGTTTTGATCCAGACTTTCGATAGCATAGTGCAACACTCTCTTCTCGCTAGTTTTGCCACAAAAAAAGCTTGAGTCTTTTGAATCTTCTATGACATTTCAACCCACAACCGAACCTGGGTCCATGACTACTTCCCATTATTCAACCGCAAAAGAAAAAAATTACGGTGACACGAGAATTAGACAAGGACCCAAGTTCCATTTTGGGTCGAGAAACCATAGAAAACTCAAAAGATCGCCACTCTTCTTGTGAGGAAACCAGCAAAGGGAGAATGTTACACTATGTTACCCAAAGAAAGGATCAAAACTGCACTAAAACACAACACAATGAAAGCCAAATTTTAATCAGTTGAACCACAAGATAATCGATAAAAAAACTAAAGAAAGTTTAAACGGTAAAGCATAAAAAAAAAAACCACGCACCTGGGATGCAAGAAAGAAAAAGGAGAGGACGAAGACAATGACGTTATGAGAAACTACAATGCAGTGCCGCAAGAGATAAAAAGTAGAGGTGCGCAAGCGAGTAAAAGAAGAGAAGAAGCAGAGAAAAAGGAGAAGAGATGAAGACACGATCAGAAACTGAATGGCGATAAGAGTCTACGGTCTATTTAAAATGAAATGAGGCGTCGGTTGCTCCAGAAACCGACGTCTATAAACGTCGGTGTTTCAGGGGATTCGACGTATATTCTATGTCGAAGAAGCTGAAAAGATTGACATTTGATTTCTTGTCAGGGTAGTTCATGTCGGTGCCCCTCCCAGTTGACGTCTAAATTGAAGAATTTTTGTCTTCCCGCCTTCCAGACAGGCCTTAGACGTCGCCGTTTGACTATCTGACGTCTAAGCGCCTGGGAATTAGGTGAACAACATTAATTGTAGCCCATTCGACGTCGGGTTTTCAGGGGATCCGACGTCTATGCGACGTCTAAAGCTGAACTGGTTGACGTTTGATTTCCTGTCAGTGACTTGAACGTCGATGCCTTTTTCTAGCCGACGTCGAATTGACTGTCTTATCACATACCTCAGGCAATTGGACGTCAGATAGTTTGCAGGTGCGACGTCTATGATGTCATAGACGTCGTCTAACAGTGAAACTGACGTCTAGTTTTCCAATATATTTACGATAATGTCATCGTGCAGTAATAGACGTCGGTTTCATGAAAAATCGACGTCTAATGGGTGACGTTAAACAACGTTTTTACACTAGTGGTGTCTGTGCATGTGTCTCTATGTGTGTATGTCCTTACCTTGAATCAATTGAATTTTGAGTTGATTTGCACCTTTGCAATCCTCTTTTGAGATAGTATTCTATCTCCAAGTCCCTCTTTTGGGCAGACCTTATCTTGTTCAAGCAAGTGGCGGTCCTCCTTTGATGCATATCTTGGAGCTTCCTTCAAGTGGCGTATCCTCAATTCATAAGTTTCCTCTTTCTCTAATTTTTTCCACTTTTAATTTCTCTCCATTTCTTGTATGCCATTTTAGAATATTCTCTCTAGGTGTGCACTTTCCCATCACGTGGTATCATGAGCCTTAGGTTTTTTATCTCTTAGGAATTGCATGCTAGAGTAGAATAGCTTACATATGTGTTCATTTTCGCTCAGCCGAAAGTTTTTTCGCCCAGCGTCAACGTGAATTTTGTGTCAGATTGTGTGCTTTCGTTTAGCTTCATTTCTTATCCGTTTTCCATGCAAATTTTTTTTCATAGTTTCGTCTGGATATCTATTTTCACGTATAGTTTTTACTTTATTCAAATTCGTTCTGTGCGTATGTGTCTGTGTTTGTGTATCTGTGTGTGTATATTTGTGTGTTATGCTTTAAGTGTTGTAATTGGAATGGATTATTTGTTTGCTTACTTGGTCTAGTAAAATGATGTCCCTTCTCACCTTTGGTTTGCCTGCATCCAAAGCTACTGTGACTAGCCTACATGTTTTATCAGTATAATTTTGTCTATAGTTGAATCTCACCCAGTTAGCTTGCACACATCTAATTGTTATTCATTCAACCGTTCATTTTAGTCACACGGAGTCCTTGTAATTTGGTTCTATTTTATGCAAATCCTCTTTTGAAAATCCATTACATTATCTTCCATTCTCCTTACATAACTAAAGATATATATGATATTTGCGTCGTAAAATATGAAACATAGTAAAGTTGCTTTTCTAATCACGATTATTACTACATTTCTATTAATGATTACCACTAGTAACTTGTTTATCAAACTAAGATTATTTATCTTTGGTCGAACCAAATTAATTGATTATTTAATAATTAAGGAATTGGTCAGACCTTAGAAGTTCAAACTAAGAAAGAAATGTTAAACAAGACAAGTTATTAAATTATCGTTGTTATTTTTTTTTTTCTATCGTTTTCAAGTATGTTATGTTGCATATTATATTGCAGGAAGATTTTCTGATTATGCAGGATATGAATTTGGATTCTTATAGATTTTCTATATTTTGGTCCAGAATTCTTACGAGTGAGTCGTTTTAATAATTTATTTATATTCATAAACTGCATATCAATAGAAGGAAAGCTAAGTGGAGGTATAAACCAAGGAGTTGACTATTACAACAACCTTATCATCGTGTATATTGAAATAATTTCAAGTTTGGAACCATTTATGACTTTCATTGGGATCTTTCACAATCCTCAGAAGATGAATATGGTGGCTTTTTAAGTCCTCGTAGTGTGTAAGTTGTGCAAGACTAAGTATCAGGTCAGTTCTTATTAAATTTCAACCTCCTACTTGCTATGTTTGTTACTGTAACATATTTTTTAATATATTAAACGAAAAAACTATGGATGCAGAAATTTCAGAATGGTGTAATAGGCATAACACTGTATTCTATTTGGTACGAGCCACTCTCATATAACAAGCTAGATCGGCTATTGAACGAACTATAGAAGCTCGGAGATTTATCTTCAATGGAAGCTCCAAGTATTGAAGACATTAAAACCAAGTGTAGTTTAAGTGTTAGTAGAAATTTGATTACAATTTAATATATAGTTTGATGTATAAATAATGAATTAAATATTATTAGACAATTTAATGTTTGAAATGAATGTCATTTTATTAGTTCAACTTAATCTGTTCATTTCAGACTCTATTGATTATAAATTGATGGCATGAGATGATAATACAGAAAATTGGATGTCAAATGTGATAATGATTTAAAAAAAAAATCTGAAAACTATATATTATAACGGGTGAAAAATTATTTGTCATAAAACATTTGATATACTATTACGCGTAAAAATATCTACGTCATAATATATTGAACCTATTATGACGTATTTTTCTGCTACGTCATAAAATACACAAACTTATTATGACATTCAAAGCTATGATATCAGTCAATCCGTCATAATAAGTTATTTTTATCCTTTATAAAATGTGATTTCTTGAAGAAGTTGATTCAAATAATCTGGAAGGTAAAAAGAAGAGAAGGTAAAAGCGGAAAGGTGTGTTTTTCAGTCCTACTTACTTATATACATAAACACTTATAATTATTATTATTATTATTATTATTATTATTATTATTATTATTATTGTTGGAAAAATATGTATTTGTAACAAAAAAAAACTTCAAATGCAATAAATGATTAAAAATGGTCACTTCGTAAGAAACTTCAAATACAAGAAACAATTAAAAGTGACCATTATAGTGAGATGGTTCAATATAAAGTTTCTAATAAAAAGAAACATCATCAACAACTTATGTAATCCGGATACATTCACCACAAATGACATAATTTTCATCAATATTCTTGGTTGTATATATGTTCTTTAAGGTCAAATTAAGTGTGTTCCCAACAGATAGTGTCCACAAAAAAAATGAAACTTCAATGATCATCACATTTGCATATATGAGCATTGTGTGTTAGAACTAGCACAACATTTTCTTTCCCCACTTCTATAATAACACAATCATTATGTTAACTATGTAATACTTATTTTATTTTGTATTTTATTTCATCATATGCACCAACAACTTTTAAGAAAACGTGGTCGTTCTCAAAGCATCATATCCAAGAGAAACAAAATCACTATAATTTGCAAATAAACAAATATGAATTCACATAATAAGGGTTCTTGAAGTATTAGAAGGCAATCCAGAAGAAAGCTTTGAGTCTTCTATGTTGAATGTCCTCTTTTTCACTTAACTATTCTCATGTTTATTTTTCGCATGTGAGAACATGCTAATGTTTAACTCTTTTTCTTCCAATTTATCAACTGATAACACTATAATCTAAGTTCTATCATTTTTCAATAAATGAGTATTTACTACATAATAAAAACTTATACCAATGCTTTTTTTTTTTTTAAACCCTTTTTTGGTCCCTAAGTTTTGATGTTCTGTTTAGTCTCCGCTTTTAAAAATATCAACCTTTAGTCCCTATGATATGAAAAATGTATCAAATCAGTCCTATTCGTTAACAAATCACAAGTTTTTCATTAAATGATTTGTTGTTCATAAGTGTTGTCATGAGGACTGATTTAATACATTTTTCATATCATAGGGACTAAAGGTTGACATTTTTAAAAACATCAGAACTTAACTTAGGAATAAAAAGAGTTTAAACCTTTTTTTTTTTTTACAAAAATTACTAGATGGCCTCTTATTTCTCTCGCTTTATGTTCTTTTATAGAACAAACTGACTTAAGCTCATAAAAAGTGAATAATCAATTTGTTGAATATCTTTTAAAATAATTTTATTTAAAAATTTTAAGTTAGAACTATCAGAATTTGATATTCTTGTTAACATTATCTTACTTGCCAAGTCATCATAAGTAAAATATTATATCTATTTAAAAATAAATAAAATTAATTATAGAAAAAAGTACTCAGAAAGAATGAAAAAAAAAGTCTATAAAATGAATAAAAGTACATTAAAAGGAATATAAAAGAAGAAATAAAATACACTGGATTAAACATTTCCTTTAAACAGCAGCAAGAGTAAAGGATTGAGTGTCAGTTCGTTAAAAGTAACATATTTTATATATATATATATATATATATATATATATATATATATATATATATATATTATCATATGTAAGATTGTTATAGTTTATAAAATTGGTATCCTTTGTCTTTTTATTTCTTCTGCGTTAAATTCTCTAAATCTAAAAGAAATAAAGAAAAAATATACATGTTTTCAAAAACCAAAACAACTATTTATTTTGATTTTGAAGTGGCATACGGAGTTGATTTTTAAGGTGTTATTTTTTTTTTAAAATTTTAAATACTTTCTATTTGAACAAAAGTTCCGTTTTTATGCATGTAAATATTGAAATGTAAAGACTTTTTTTTTTTACCGTTATAAGATTTTATTTGCTTTTATTAGTACTTCAAAATTATGTTCATAGAGACAAAGAAGAAAGAAGATTTCCAATTAGAGAATTTTTTATTAACTTTCTCCATAATATAACTTAAACTTTGCTTGGAAACTTTTGGGTGAAAACATATGAAATCCTCGATACTTTCCAAAAATCTCAATTATTTAAAAGACTAACATTATGTTTGGATAAGGAATTTTAACAATTCCAATAAATTAAAATATATTATATTTAAATTTTGTTATTTTTTAAATAGTTTGTTTGAATAAAATAATCAAAATATCTTGAATTTTAATTTTTTTTTGGATAAAATAAATTGATTTCTCTTTTAAGATAAAATTATATTTTAAAATTATTTATTTCGATCTTTAGACTGGACAAATTCAACTCGTTCTTTCAGCTTAAGTGTTCTATCCACCCCAATTCATTTAGACCTTCAATCATTGTTAAGTCTATTATCATTTATCTCGGACTAAATCAACTTGACTTTGAAAGTTGACGAATGAGTTAAGTTAGTCTGAGTCAAAAGATCGAGCTAAGTCGATTAGGACGGAAGGTCGAGCTAAGTTAACTTAGCAGAAGGTTTAGCCAAGTTGGCCTTAGTCAAAGGTCGAGACTAGCCTGATCAAAGATCAATACAAGTCAACTCTAGTTGAGACAGTATGCTTTAGTCGAAGGTCAAGAAGTATCAATCCTAACCAAATGTTAAGACAAGTTAACCTTGATCGAAGATTTAAACAGGTCAACCATCAAAATGTGTCAGATTGGAATGAAGGTTGAGAAAAGTTGACATAGATCGAGTAAGCCCGAGTTAACGGTCGAGCCTCCAAGCAAAGCCGACTTAGATAGAAGGTCTAATCGAGTTGGTTTGGCTGAAGGTTGAGATGAGTCAACCATGACCGATGTTCGAGACAAGTCAAACATGTCAAAAGTCGAGATGAGTTGATCCTAATCGAACCTCAAGACCAGTCGACACAAGTCAAAGATTGAGATGAGTAAATCTTGGCCAAACTTCAGAACAAGTCAACACAAATCGAAGGTCGAGTCGAGCAGGCCAAAACCAAAGATCGATTCGACTAAGACAGGGCTAATGGTCGAGCTGAATGGACTCGATCAAAAGTTGATCTAGAGTCACCCAAGCCAAAAGTTGAGCCATGTCTATTCGAGCCATGTCAAAGGTCAAGCACATACAACCTGAATCTAATGGATGATCTAAGTCAACCCAAGTAGAGGATGGAGTTGAGTCAACCAGACCAAAGCTTAAGACGAGTCAATCTCAGTCGAAAAGTTGACCTTAATTGATGTTCAAGACAAGTCGACACGAGACATAAGTTGAAAATCAAGTAGAGTTAGTTCATACTAAATGTCAAGAAACTCATTTTAAAGTGAAGGTTGATATGAATCAACTTTTTAGATCCATAAACTTTTTTTATATGACCAATAAGGAATTCCAAATCTTACAAAATTTCAATTTTCTCTTTTGAGCGAATTTCAAATTTTATTATTTTATTTATTTGAAACATCTTTTCAAAATTCTTCAATTTAAATTTTCTTTTCATTTTCTCATCCAAACAAGTAATTTCACTTCAAAGAATTTCAATTTTTCCTAATAAATGAATTTCTCTTAAATTATGTCATCCAAACACTACAACGAGGGATTTTATAAATTCTAATAAACTAAAATACATAACAGTATTTGAAGTATTTGAATTACTTACCGTTAAATTTTCTTTATTTCTTAAATAGTTGGTTTTAGTGGAATAATAAAAATATCTTAGATTTTAATTTTTCTTGTTTGAATAAAACTATTTAATTTATGTTTTAAGTCAAACTCAAATCTCTCCGAGTGGAGTTAGAGTTAAGTTAGCTTAACCTAAAATCCAAGACAATTTGTCTCATTGACCCTAAAAGATTCGATACTCTTCTCATCTTTTAACTAAGGTGGATTGATTTCATCCTTCAATCCATGTCAACTTGACTAAACCTTCAACACAAGTCAACTTGGCTTAAACTTCAAATAACTAGACTCGACCTTTGGTCAGATTGTCTCAGTTGGTCCTCTTGCTTGCATCGACTCTGCTCAACCTTCAACTCAAGTAACTCTACTTGACCTTCAACCCAAGCTGACTTCACTCAACTTTCAGTCTTAACCGACTTGACTCGATCTTCAACTCTCAGTTTGACCTACTCAACTCGATGTTCAACCAGACCGACTTATCTCGATCTTTAATCAAACCAACCCAACTCAACCAACGATCCAAGAAAACTCGACTCAACCTTCAACCTAGATTAACTTGACTAAGCCTTTGATTTGGGATTCAACTATACCTTCAACCTGACTCTTCATAATTAAAGTGATAATAGACATGAGTGAAATTTCAAATTTTCTATACCTTTTTTGAGGATATTTGAAATTCTTCTACTTTGTTCATTTTTCAAAGTTCATTAAATTTGAATTTCTAATTACTTTGTCCAAACAAGTTATTTTAGTGTAAACAGCTTTAAATTCTTCAAATAAATGAATTATTTTTCTAAGTTACTTCGTCCAAACATAACATAAGGCATCAATAATCTGATTGACATTTTGGTCTCTCCCTGACAAGCTTAAATAACCCAATTTTGTTGATGCACAATGAGATTAATAAGGTGAGACAAACATTCCATGCACAAAACAAGATATATAAGAGAAAAATAATATGATTTCCTTGTTTAATACCTCTAGAAGGACAAAATTCCTAAAGAGCTTCTTCCCCATTCGAAAACATTCTTATTCTAACAGAAGAATGTAATGCCAGGACATTTACTTCACAGTGCCATAAGCTTCATTCACGTGGTTGCATTTCCGGTAATTAACGTACATGAACATTTCAAGCAAAAATAATTGTTTCTGCATCATTTTGAAAATCTTGAAGTTGCTTTACTACAAAACACGGATCTTCAACACTGATCCAGAAACAATTTTGGTGTAAGTTTGTTTCAGCAAAGTTGAAAGGTAATCGTGTATATAGCCAGTATGTGCAATGCTAAGTTGGATCATTGCAAGATTTTCATGTTTTTTTATGCAAATTAATCAAACTGTTAAAGGTTAGGGTTGAGAAAGAATCCTGATTAGAGGTCACGCGCCTCCGAAAGAAAGAACACAAGAAGCTAAGGAATATTTGCGTTCATTATTCACTAATGTACAGGCCAGTATTTAACAACAGTGATGTTCTAACCAACTCCAAAAAAGACAACCTTGAGGTCCCAGATTACCTTCTTAGTACAAGATACCATTCTCAGCACACTTTTCACCATCTAAAAATCTTACCCTGTAATGAAAAAAAAAATCCTCTTGCAATAGTGTCTTGATGAATCAACCAGATATTACCCCCAGAAAATATTTGAGAACCTGTTAGAAATGTAATAGCCAGAAACAACCTTTCAACTTTCCTAAGAGTATGAAAAATTAAGAAAAAAAAAATGTTTCCTAATCACAATGTCGACTTTTTATTAGTGGAGCACAATGTGCAACAAATACAGAACCAAATGCATATAAATAAACAACCAGATATGTTTAACTTCCAAAGGGCAACGCAAGTAATGCATGCCCTCGTGTTAATAATTAGCGTGTTAACAATTGCTAACACAACATTTTAGCACTCTATACGATATGCTAATACCTATTAAAAATAACAAAAATAATAGATTTCAGTCCTTATTTAATAAACTCTACTCATGATATTTATAGTTAAGAAAATGCACGCAAATTTTGTTCATGAATTTCTCGATTATGCATATTATTGACATTTAACTAAATCCTTTATCACGCATATTATTGACATCAAATGGAATTATTATGCATATCATTGACATTAAATAAAATCTTTTATTACATAGAATACTGATGTTTAATGGAACCTTTAATAATACAGAAGTCCTGTAGTAATGCATCTAAATGTTGTCTTAAATTTAACCAATAGTAGAACATAAAGCATGTTTATATATATATATATATATATATATTAAATTATGTCAATGAAAAGTCAAATAACTGGTGGAAAATTAATCCGACACCCCTTTTCCCGGCCCAAAAAATAAAAGAAAATTCCGTTTCATCATTTTAGTCAAGTGGGTAAATAATTTTTTTTGGATAGCTATGGTAAATTGGAGGTTCAAAATAAATAACCAACTATAATTTAAAGAATCAGTCACAAAGGAATCTTACCATATGATCTGCAGAAATCATGAAGGTTTAAATGGTTTTTCAGGCCACAAATACTCGGGCAGCCCAGCTTTCTTGCGTTCTTCTGCTTTCTCTTTGTCTTTCTGCTCCAACAGTTTGTCAGTTCTCGAGAGAAAATCGTCCCTGACCTTCTCCATAATTTTATCAAAGCCAGCAATTGATCTCTCCATGTGTTCGCACAGCTCAGAATTAAGATCTTCAAATATCTTATACAACTCCTGTAAACAATCAAAGAAAATTAAAATTCATGTTCCAAGTTAGCATTGTTTTGGAGCTATTTCTTTTTAAATTGAAGTTGTAATGGTTATAAAATAAACATAAATATTAACACATTATGCTAGTAAAATATCATTTAATTCTTTATTTTTAAAAATATCAAATTATAGAATAATGAATTCAAAATGTTTGATGAAAAGGCATACCATAACATCTTCATTCCAGTGCTGGAGGTAGGGGGGACCAGTGGTGTAGGAACCAAGAGGCTCACGGTACCATTCCCCATTAAATGTTATTCGATCCATTGCTTGTTCTAAGCTCAGAACTTCCCATGGCCTTAACCCTGGAATGAGTTCAGCCAACTTCTTTCTGCCTCACACAGCAATCCAACCCAACCCAAAGAAAATAAGAGGGGGGAGGAAGAGCAAGAGTTAGAAACCATAACAAATTGCTGAATTTTGTAGCAATCACAATTCAGTGCTATTCTGGTAACGGTCTCAGCATGTGCATACCTAACATGTCTGGGAATGTATTTGTTGGGCATGTGATCCTGTTCCAAAATAGTGGTCAGTTCAGAGCCACTAGCCCAAAGAAATAGGGCATAGCTTGGAATTTTAACTCCTGGCCAAAGACCATCATTAGCTTCCAATACTGCTAAATCACGTCTCTTGCTTTGTATAGCCTCTTCTTGAAGTTGCTTATAAGTCTTCTTTTCAAATCCCTTCAAAGGAACCCAAGGTGGTATGCCCTTTTGTAGTTTGTGAAGCAATGCTGTTGCTGAAGCACAAAGTCTAACTACAAAGTTCCCCAACTGAGAATTAGCTTTTATCAAATACTAACGCATAGGGGCCAGCAGAAACAATCCCCAAGCCAAAAACAAAACACCAAGTAAGAAGACAACCTAAAATAGCATCTAATATTATTTTAGTTCTATAGTTTTTGTCAAGAAGTACTGAACACACAGTTACCAAGATTTTTGTCAAAAATTGGATAATGTAATATTCCAACTTTAGGACGTTGTAAAAGACCATGTTCAAAACAGTTCCAGAGAGCCTTCATATTCTCCCTTTGACTGATGTAACTGAGGGACCACAAATTTGGAAAATTACAAATAACGATTCCTCCCATCTCAAATTTTTCTAACGATCTGAAACTAAGAAAATAAATCACCACTGATCTGTAGACCAGAGTAAAATACCATATAGGTGCAACAATTGATTGATAGTGGTAAAAAAATCACCACTGATCTGTAGACCACAGTAAAATACCATTAGTCCTAGGCTCATACAAAAACAAATGCTCAAATGCTTATATATCAATCATCATTAAAAATGATAAAAAAAATGGTCAAATGACAAAAGTATTAAGTTTACAAATTCTGTCATAGCTCTGCTCATGTCTAAACAATAATGAGTATATATCAGAGAAAGAGAAAATGTGGAATTCAACAGACCTTCCCAAGTGGCAATTGCACGTTCCATTCCGTAAATCATGTGAATGGGTGCCCATTCATCCATATCCTCTCCCCAAATGAAAGTATTTTTATCAATAATCCCAGCACTCCATGCACTTTTAAGCGTAATCAACTCTAACGGTCCTCTTGTGCGACCCAGCCGATCCTTATAGTACCACCCACCACTCCTCATGATAACTACACCAACGGAAATAACATCATACAACCAAAAGTAGAACTGTGGGCAGATACATCAATTAATGGATATATTTTACATCTAGAGTTTGATACTTTATTACAAAAGCTTCAACAGACAATGATAATATTGATTACATATCTCAAGTTCAACTCCCATATTAAAGGAAACTAGCAATAATATAACCAAAAAATGTTCAAAACAATCCGTTCTAACTTATGAGTATTTCTTTTTCTCCCTCAGCAAATTACAAATTAAAAAGGTAGATAGCTTGTTCCACAACCAAACATAGAGCACCAAAATTGATAAACGCCTATGAGGGATCATGAACAAGAATCAATATATTTTCATCAAGGCTACCAATTCATACCAATTAACCAACATCAATAATGTATATTAAATATTACAACACACTTGAGAATAATACAAAGGAATTAGAATGAAATTTTGCGAGTGAATTTCCCTCTTTTAGAATCTCATTTATAACAACTTTAGATACATCATATACTATGTATGAAAGGGAAGAGAAGCGAATTTGAAAAGCTATATCTAGGAACTAGGTGCAGTACAAAGCACATAACACCTTTACAATGAATTATATTTAACACTATTCTAACAAACACAAATACTCCAGAACATATTTCACCTAGAGTCAAATCCAAGACCTTATAGAATCTCAGCACTTTTTCTGTTAATGTTGTTCAATGATTACAATAATTTACTTTACCCATACTTTAGAAGAGAAAAATTCAAGATAAAAATGTTTTCTTATTTTGATAGACATCTGATATGCTAGATGAAATATTTCAATACAACTATTCCAGCACATATTTCACCTAGAGTCAAATCCAAGGCCTTAAAAAATTTGAACACATTTTTTTGTTAATGCTGTTCAATGACTATGATAATTTACTTTACCATTACTTTTAGAAGAGAAACGTTCAAAAGCAAAATAATCTCCTAGTTTGATAGACATTTGATATGCTAGGTAACATTCATAACGTTTGAACTTCTTTGCAACATGTAGCTTATCTTCTTTCCTAAAATTTGACATATTAACATAATCCTTTCAATTATTTCCAAAATATAGCGTCATGGTGTATAATATTGTAGAGAATTTAGCTTTAACTGAGTTTAGTGACATCGCATGATCCATGTAATCAATTTCACTTCATAAGATAAGGTCATTGATTTTAGAATATGGGTGCTCGAAGAAAAACATTCTCTCACAAAATCACAACTAACAAAACTCTACAGATACAAGTGGCCAAATAACAACAAAAGACAGATTATTATGCATGTTAAGTTAACTAAATTTCACAAAATTGACTTACAAGATAGAGATCCTAAACTTAGAAGAACTACATTAGTCATATCTCTACTCAATACGTGATATCGACTTGTGTTAAGTTGTGTCTTGGTTACCGGTTGTTCATGAGTTTGGATCCATCAAGAAAACAACTTCAGCCTACAATGACCATCTCATACATTTCACACAGCGATTAACTTTCGGCCACTGCGTTACACTAGTTTTTTTCTTCATAAATAATCAAAACCTGACAGGGATATCAATTTTAATTCTTACACATTATATGGTCCCACTTGTCAATTATTTAAGGTCCAATTAAACTAGACCCGTCTCCCATGTCTTTTCCTCAGATTTTGCCAGATATCCCTCCTTCTTGGGACTTACCAAAATAAGAAGGATTGAAAAGAAAAATTGAATGCAACTCACAGTCATAGTAGCGCCTCTCGAGGTTCTTATACCCAATGGACTGGGCCGCGTCAATGGGCTTCCCGGGAGGGTAGGGCCGCTGTCTGAAGTTCCAGAGCCCGAAAAAGAACTGTCTGGCGAAGTCCCAAAACTTGTCATCGGCCTCCTGGCGAGTCTTTTGGGCCTTGCGAGGCATGGGCCGACCGTCGAGTCCAATGATATGCGGAATCTCCTTCCACAATTCCGCATCCTCATCGTGGTAGGGTTTTTCGTTCGCCTTCAGCTCAAGCTCATTCATCTTGTCGAGAATCTCTTCAGCGCGCGCCAGAAACTGCACCAAGGGGCTACTGCGCATCATGTCCACGAGCTCCGCGTTCTCGCGAATTTCCTCCTCCGTGGCGTTCTCCCGCTTCTCGAAGACGGAGTCGTCGGAGCCGAAGGCGGCGTCGTTTTCAGCGAGGATTTTGTCAACCTCTGGGGTGTGGCGGTGGTCCGGGCGGGTCGCGGCCTCCCAAAGGGCCTGTCGGGCCAACATCTCGAAGTGGCCGGGCTCGGAAGGCTCGTTGGCATTTTCCTTGGGCTTGCGGCGGAAAGGGTTTGGGAGGGATATGGCAGCGAAGTTGGGGTGGAGGGAGGGTGCGTCGGCGAGGTTGAAGGCGTTGTTGGGAAAAGAGGGGAGAGAGAGAGGGTTAGGTGGTTTGGAGAACCAGTTTCCCCCGAAGGGGTTGAAATTTATGGAAGCCATTGAAGGAAAATGAAAATGAAAATGGAGGTATGAGGGAAGATAGTATAGTTTGAAGTGAAGTTTGAGGAGTGTTTGTTTCAGTTGAATTCAGAAGAGGATAACGGATATAGGCCCAATTCAAAGTCCATAGATAATTATCATGCATAGGCAAATATCTTCTTGCACCTTCATAAACTTCTTTCCGCACCACCATAATTTCTTTTTTTTTTTTAATTTTATATGATCATTTTTTAACTTTTGGATTATGCCATCTAAAAGCTTTTAGATTGTTGTTCAATGTAAAAGTCAAAAATAACTTTTGGATTGCACAAATTAGAAGTTTCTTTTTCTTCAAAAATAGCTTTCAAATTATTAAAACTAAAAATAAAAAATATTTTTAGATTCTACAATTCATAAACTAAATTAACTTCCGATTATAAAAAATACTTCTGAATCACATAATCTTGTGATTATTTGAGTTGTATATTGCAAAATCCGAAAATAATTTTTAATTTTTAAATTATACAATTCAAAAGTCTTTTTAGAAAAAACTTTCAAATTACATAATTTAGAAATTTTTTTAAAAAAAAAACTTTCAAATTACAAAATTTAGAAATATTTTGAATTTTCAGATTATATAATCTAAAAGGGATAAAATGATAAAATGGAAAAACAAAATTATATAGTTGCGGAAAGAAATTTATGGAGATGCGGGAAGAAATGAATAGCTTAACATCTAATTTGGGCCTATGTTGGTTCCGAATTTGGATGATGGTTTAATCAAATATTAGTTTCTGGGTTATATAAAAACATGTCTGTTTTTTATAATATATTTAATTAAATAACTTATTTGAACGTGTAAAATATATTTCAATGAAAATTTGTAATCAATAATTATACATAAATTATATCAATAATTTAAACTCTGCAATAACATTGACAGAAGAATATTAAAATTCGAATTAAGCATAAAGGGTAATAGAATAAAAATAAGATGATAAGGGAGTGATAGTGGTTTGAGTTTGGCTATCACATCTTTATTTTTAAAGTATAAATTAATTTGTATTCATGTTGTCATATTTAATGAGTAAAATTTCTACTTTATCTTTATACTCATTGGATAAGGAGTATATCAATACTTGCTTTTTCATTGTTTTAAATATTAATTAATTATTTTGAAAAAATAAAATCACATAAAATATATATGATATTATTAAATATTTAATATTAAAAGAATATATATATATATATATATATATATATATATATATATATATATATATATATATATTTCTCAAATATTATATATATATATATATATATATATATATATATATATATATATATATATATATATTCGTTTCACTAATGTTAATTATATTTATGTATAATTATGTAAATATCAAAAAACAATTAAATAAATATCAAATAATTATAAAAAAATAAAAAGGTAATTAATAATCTGATTTTATATTTTTGTTATATAATTTATTTTGGTTTTTACATTTTCTTTTCATTCGAGTTCTAATATGATTTGAATAAAAGTTAGTATTTTTATTAGATAATGTTGTTTGGATAATGTTACATATCAAAATTGAAATTATATTTTAAGTGGAAACGTTCCGCTGTAATATGTGATATATTCCATATTTTGAAATGTGACCCTTCCAAATGATTTGATATTTTTCAAATGTCAATAAGGTCAATTAGTTTCCTAATGTTATCTTGGTTCTGTATTACATTAGTTCTTAATCTTTCTCCTTCAATTTTTAGGCTGAGCGAAAGTGTACCTATCGAAGTCACTCTAACGTTCAAGTTGGTCAAATGGGTTTGACAGATTATCATAATAAAATCTTGAATTCATTATAAATGCAATCGCCTACCTTATTAGCTTATTACTGTATTTATACATTTCAATGTGGGCCTTTGATTAATATTAGTCTAATTACGGCCCAAAAGCTAATATCGAAGATACTAACTTGAAAGGACTAGTGGTGCATACTCATTGGCCTTCGAGTGGTAGTATAAGGCATTTGCCCTCCAAGCAACGGGACGTGGGTAAAGACAAGAGAAAATTAAGGGTTGAGTTGCTCAGCCATGTTGGAGGTTCGACTTTAAAGGAGTAAATCCTTTGACCTAAGTGGTTTAGAAGGTCCTTTTGTTGTGATGAGGAAAGGAATGCATATTGGCTTGAGGGACAACGAATTAAAGCTAGTGAAGGAGCCTGATTTGTCTGCTCTTGTCTACGTTATGCTTGAATTTTTAAAGTTAGTCCCTTGTACTTTACTGGAGGGTAACAAATTTGCTATAAAAGTAGTTAGTTGATGGGACAAGACAAAATTGGCCGAGGAGCTGGTAACCCTACAAAGGAGCTATGAGGAAGAGAATATTTCACGGGTCGAGGAAAAGAATGCCAAGCAGTCGAAAACTTGGAAGACTAGGTGCCTCGATTCTGGAAAAAAAATAAAAACAAAGAGAAAGATTTGAAGAATGAGATTGGGGCCTTGAAAGAAGGAACTTGTTGAGGAGAAGGAAGGTTGAACAAGACTTGAGGTAGACATAGTTAGGTTGCAAAGTATATAATAACTTAGCATACCAATGGTTTCAACAAGGCAATTCGTCAGGCCGAGTTCCTACATCCGGAGGTCTCCTAAAAAGATGTGAGATTCAATGTAAACAAAGACATCTTTGAAGGTCAGATGCTAGATGTCGACAAGATAGCGACAACCAAGGTGGTCCAGAACACAACTATGGCCGAAGATGTTGAGGGTGAAGAGTTTAAAGAGGAGACCTTCAGAGCAAGTCCTTCAGTTGGTGTTGACTTAATGAACGAGGATGACGAGAACGTTGATAATGGAGTTGAGAAATAGATAATCATAACATGGAAATTTTGTAGTTTCTATTCGTTTATTGTAATAACCTGAAAATGTTAATTAGAAAAGAAAGGGGTTGGGGTTCACACGTGGCAGTAAATGAAGGATTGAACAATTTTTACAAAATAAAAACCACTTCAAGTTTAACTCTTCCTCTATCTGAAAAGCATTTTCACCCATTTCAACTTTCTCTTCTCTTTGAATCTGATATCNCTCCATTTTGCTTCCAAAAATCTGACCAACAAACTCTCTATTAACAGCTTCCTAGTTCATCTAAGCTTCAAAGACAACTTATTCCTAATCAGTTTTNTGTTTGCTACTGGTAAGTTAATTCCATTCTCCCATAGGGTTCCTAAGTGGTGTTCATACAATAAATCTTGTTGCATGTTAAAATCCTTGAGTTTCTTTCAAAT
>NC_028358.1:29643796-29704587 GCF_000741045.1 Vigna radiata var. radiata
CCTTTACTCTTTTCTTCTTTTGAAAGACTCTATGCTGATATGTAGAGCTTATATCATATTTTGGATGACTGTATTATACACACTTCATCTGCTACTACTCTTAACTGCTTTCTATTATTATAATATGTTGCATTCCACTTGATATGAATTATACACATATTTTGGGATGTTACATTTATTTTCTTATAATTGGTCAAGTAGTGAGGCCAACAAACTTTGTAATTGCATGACTCTAAATGAAATAAACTTCTCGATAACTCCTTGTGTTTTGCTTTCATAACTTGTCCTTTTCTTCACACTTTGAATAGTAAATTCATGTATCATTGAGTAGTATGTTCTTTATTGTCACATAGTGATCATATTGAAATAGAATTATGAACTTCATGTGTAAGGTTCAAACAGGACTACCTTGGTAAGGAACAAAGAACTAAATGAAAGGTTTAACCATGACTGCCTAGGTAGGCAGTACGAAACTACATGAAAGGTTCAATTAGGACCATCTCGATAAGCAACAAGGAATTCCATGACAGGTTCAACCATGACTGTCTTGGTAGGTGGCAAGGAACTGCATAACAGTTTTGACCAGGACCGCCTTATTAGGCGGCTAGAAACTGTATGATAGGTTTGACCAATACCTCCTTGGTAGGCGATGGGGAACTATTTAATTTCCTACAAAATAGTAAAAGAGTAGTTCGCCACACTAAGTCACTCTATCTGAAGCTCTTTAGTCGTTATTTGACATTGTATTTCTTGGCCACCCTTTGTTTTGTAGTCATCTTATGTATCTGGGCCTTTTCTCATCTTTCAATAAGTAAGTCTAGATTAGTGCCTAGACAATCTTGATTATGTTATTCATCATATTGTTGTCGTCACAAATATGGTTCTCCAATCATCATAAGGATTATGGCATATGTGTCGTACACTAAGTTGAAGTGGGTCTCTTTGGTTGAAGACTGAAGAGTACAACTGTATGATCACGACACTTCTAACAAGTCTTTTGGCCATAGTGTCATTCATGTTGCTTCCTTAGTGTCAACATGCATACACTTGTCCATTATGTCAGTGGATGATGATGACAATACTTGTTGCAACAAAGACTTGTACCTCCACTTCTTTTACTCTTGGCTAGCTTGGATATGTGTTCAAGTTTGACCTTAGTAAAGGTACTTATTAGGTTTCTCACAAAGTGGTAGTACTACAATAGGAGGGCATCTTTGACTTGGTAATCACCTTTGAGATGACCAATTGTAAGTCGGGAGTTTGTTTGACATATGATTCAACTAGCTCCTACCTCTGAGGCTAGCTATGATGGCTTCATACTCAGCCTAGTTGTTTGATGTCTTAAAGTTGAAATGCAACAATATCTCAATTAGGACGTATGATGGCTTCATACTCAGCCTAGTTGTTTGATGTCTTAAAGTTGAAATGCAATGATTTCTCAATTAGGATGTCATTTGGGCCTTCAAAGACTTTATTGGCTTTTGCTACCTTTGGAATGGAGGAGTTGTCTACGTACAAGTTCCACCACTTGTCATTAAGTAAACGGTCACCCTATAAATCATTGGTGAAATTCCCCAAACATTGTGCTTTTATAGGACCTCTTAATTCAGACTGGATTAAAAATTCTGATAACTACACAGCCCACGATGACATTCTTCCTGTTAGATTTGATTTCTATAGAATCTTCTAAATTGGGTAATTGGTTTTACCCACAATAAGGTGGCTTTGGAAATAAGACCGTAGTCATTCCACTATAGTGACGAGGAAGAGAACAAGTTTTTCCACCATCTAATATCTAGATTTGGCATCCTGAAGGTATCTACTGATGAAGTAGATCAATTTTTACTCATTGTTGATCACGTAGACAAGGGTATCCCTTAACATTCCTATAAGTTGTTGAACCTCTTTAACATTAACATTCTTGGGGCTCCTCCTGTCAATGACCGCCTAACATTTTTTGGATCTGGGTCATGGAGACTAGGCCAATCTCTGCTGCTATGGTACAATCACTAACATTTAAGATAGATAGATAGATAGATAGAAAGATAAGGAGATGGATAGAGGGTATGGATGGAATTTGACCAAAAATAAAATCAAATTAATTTCGTTAAATAAAGGAATGTGGTAATTAAGGAGTTGGGTCAAGTGACAACGATTGAATTTACCGTTATCTGTGATTCAAGTTTGATACTAAATTAATCCTTTTTGACTTAGAAACTTGTTTGATTCCTTGTTTTGAGTTTGTTTCGTGAATAAAGAGAGTTGAGGTTAAACTTGATGATTTTATCATTAATTTCCTTGATTTTGTAGGATATTGGAATGATTTGAAAAAGGAGTTAAAGTACTAAGGAGTTGGAACCCAAAAAGGACTGAAAAAACACCAGAAGAGAAGGCTACAAAAGGTAGCAGGACACCTGATTGCCCTTTTCTGGGGCCTTCAGCGCTAGAAGTTCGCATGGACGCCTGATTGCCCTTTTCTAGGGCCCTCAGCGTCTGAAGCTCACACCAATGCCTAGGCGCCCTTCTTGGGGCGGTGAACACCAGTCTCCTTGTGTCACAGACTGCCTAGGTGCCCTCTGAGGAGCCTTGAGCGCCACTCCTCTCACACCACCGCCTGATTGCCCTAAGTTGGGGGCACTGAGCGCTAGCGACGTGGGGTTGGACTTTGCTTTTGCTTTATTTATGGATGTGTTATTGCTAGGGTTTGTATCTTTTGACAGTAGAGCGCAAAAACACGCTTTAAGTAAAAGTTAAATGGTAGGTGTTGCGGAGTTTGACGTTTGATCTCTGAGAAGTTGGCTGGTGCTACGTTTTCTATGTACAAAGGAAGAAAAAAAAGACTACAAAAGGCCTGAACGAATATGCGAGATCCGTGGGCCTTTAATGGATCTCGAAATCCGTCGACGGATATCAAGAGCTCTTGAAGACCAAACGTATCTCGCATATATGTTTAGGTGTTTGACTTCTTTTTATTTTTTATTTTTTTTTGTTTTAGTTAATTAATTTTATTTTTTTTATAAATTTTTATTTGTAGTATATATCTTTACATTTTGAGTTTGTTTTTTATATTAATTATAATTATGTAATTTGTTTAGAATTTATTAAAATTGTTGAAAGGTAAAACAGATATGGGAAATGCATTGAACCAACAATGAATCATAATTTACGTTGATGGATGTCAAGATCCGTTAAAAACCAAACGGATGTTAATAAAACGAAACAAATTTTAACTGTAGGACAAAATGAGAATAAGAAGGTAGAACAACATGTGATAATGGAGGAAGTAACTCTATGTAAATAACTTGAGAGTTGACTACCAAAACTCTATACCATAGTATCCAACAAGTAATTGGTATAATATACTGATTTACGTAATTTTGAAAACTTATAAAACTAAATATGCTATTAAATTCGCTTAAAGAATAAAATTACACTCGTTAAGGAAACTATAAGAATAAAACTTGGAATCAGGCAATAAATAAATTTTTTGTTTTTCTAACTTATAGTTTTCGGTATTTTTTAGTCTTCCTAATTTTAAAACGTATTTTTTTTCTGATATCTCAAATATTATAAGTTACCTTTCTTTATTCTATAAAACTTTATCCAAACTATTTTGAAGATAAAAAACACTGTTTTTTACCTAAACTATTTTGAATATAAGATTTTTTTTTATAAACTATTTTGAAGACAGAAAATACTTTTCTTTTATCAAACTATTTTGAAGATTAAAAATACTGTATATAAGTTAAAAATACTTTTTTCTCAAGAGACTAAAAATCAAGTTTAATAATTTTTAAGGAATATTTTAATTTAAACATAAAGTTGGAAAGGTACTTTTTTGAAACCTAACAATTTTTTATACACACTTTATATTTATTATTTTACCTTTCAATTTTTCTTATAAATACAAAAGTTAACTTTTTTTTACTGACTAAAAAATAAATAGATTGTAAGTGGTATGCAGGTAAAAAGAACATTTTCCAAATTGGAAAATAAGATGAGAATTGTGTGATAATAAATTTACAGATGAAAAGTGACATGCATTGGCACACTTTGCAGGATACCTTTCTTCCACAACCTATGAATCACACAACACAACAAAAAACACAAACACAGCACAATAAAAGAACACAAAGACAACACAACAAGTACTAAACTAAACCCTTTGATTCTTAAGAAACACAACAGATGAAAATGCATCCTTCTGTTCATTCTTTTCCTCGCTCATTCTTCTTCTGTTGCTTCCTCCTCCTTTCTCTTTTTCTTCTGCTCTTGCTATTGGTGCCACCTTCTTTTTCATCTTCTTCTTCTTCTGCCCCAAATCAAAAGGTAACTTTGTCACTCTACTATGAGAGTTTATGCCCCTATTGTGCTGATTTCATTGTGAACCGTCTTGTGAGGCTCTTCCAAACGGATCTTATCTCCATTGTCAACCTCAGATTGCTCCCTTGGGGCAATGCTTGGATTGCACCTGATGGTTCTGTCATTTGCCAGGTTACATTTCTTCTACCTTTTTTTTTTTTATATATTGTTGAATTTTTTTCAATCATTAACCTAATTATTTTAATGGGAAAATCTAGACTTAATTTTTAATATGTGTTGTTGTTATTTTTAATTAAAATTTAGTTTTTTTTCTCTCTTCTGATAATTTATAGTTATCATTAATGCAAACTTTTATTAGGAGGATTGTGAGTGAGAAGAAGGTCTAATTTTTATGAATGACAATATTATATAAGTAGTGAGAGTTGGAATCAAATTTTATTCTTAATTTTAAATGAGTTTGGATAAATTTTTCTTTATTAGAATTTTTAGGATACCTTTTTGATGTATATAGAAGTTAATATGTCAAGTTTATTTTAATTTTTTTCATTTATACATAAATTAATTTTAATTTATAGAAAAATTTATTTATTTTTCTCTTAAAATTTATTTGGGATAAGTTTGTGTAAACATACTTTAGTTATGCTCTAAAATGAATCCTACATTCATAAAGTCAGATTCTAAATGTTGATATTTTTAAAAAATATAGATTTGAATATTAATTCATTGTGAGAATTTAATCTTTATGAATTTTAATTAATTGATACATTGTGATGTTTGAACAGGCATTTTTTATTTATCTTTTTTTTTATATTGATTTTTACTTGTCATTTTACTATGAACTTCTCATTTGAACTCTTTGCATGATTATGTACAAAGTGGTTCCAGAACAAATCTGAAACTAGAAGTATAAGTTATGATATTGAAAGAAAGTTGTAAGAGTTATGGGTCAATATCTGGGATCCGTAAAACCTAATTTAAAGGCACTGTCACCCTAATAAATTCTTGCCCCTAAATTTGCCCAATTGATTCCTTGCCCGAATTCAATTCTTCAACAACCCACCACAATTATCAACCTTTAAGGATAAGGTAAAAAATGAGTTAGGTCTAATGGGAAATAGCCTTATTTGGGGGCTTTTTGTCTCTGTCATCTTTTTATATCTATTTTTAAATTATTAAAATTAGAGTAATAAAATAGGTTTGTGTGATTGCATAGTAAAAAAACTGGATTTTAAAGTGTCATATATGTTTCGATTTTATAAAAACTGAAGCATATAAAAATGCCTTCGCATTTTTGTAATAATAGCAAAGTTATATATCTTGGTTCTTTAGAAACCGAAATAGAAAGGGTTTATTGTCTTGATTATAAGAGCTATCGAGACATAATAACTTGCAAAGCTCACTTACCTTTTATCTGATGTCTTGTCTAGAAGAGACTTAGTGTCTCTGTTGAGAGAGGACCCGAAGACATAAAAGCTTGCATAATTTCAATGTTCAAAGTTTAATTTCCCAAAGTCTCGTTATGTTCTCAAACAACACAGTTTATCTTTTTCCCCCCTTTCTTTATCTCGCACAAGAGGGTTGCTAGGGGCATCTATCTTCTTCCCCCTTTCTCAGTACTTCAAGCTTCTTTCTTCTTCCTTTCTCGTAGATAACCTGGGAGTATCATCGATGGCACTATGATGGCGTAGAAAGAACGACGACGCGACTAGGGTGTGGCGAGGGCACAACAAGGGCATGGTGTTGAGACTTTGGCAAGTGTACCAAATCGTTTCAAGTAATAAAACCGGTAAGACCGAATATCGTTTCCCAAGAGACTCGTTGCACTAGACAATCGTATAATTTCTAACTAACCTAGACTAAACAATGCTTCCATAAATTGGGTTTTGGTGCAATTAAAGTAAATATGAAACATAAATAATAAAAGTGATCTTTGACACTTAAACACTTGGAAATAGTAAGATGAGAAATGATATGGAATGGTATTGTTGGGGGTATGATTTCACCTACTTCACTCTTATGCATAGAAAATCACTTCCTCTTCATTAATATGTCAATATCAATCTATTAGTTTACTCAAACCCCAATCCCTTGGTAGAAAGAGCCTAGACTTCCTCATTAGACTCCAATCCCTTGGAAAACCTAATGATTATTTCCACATTAAGAAATGAGATTTTAAGACAACCAAAGGTCCTAGTTCTATCCCTAGATACTATTTCCTTTAGGTGTTTAGGTGTTTAACCCAAGTCAAGATTTACCCAACATTTCCCAATATCAAGTAAACCCTAAAATCATGTCATGGGTAGCAACTTCACAACAAGCATTAAGAGAAGGAATTAAACACTAACAATCAATGAAAGAGGTATATATTCATTCAAAACAANATGCTTTACATAAGAGTTTAGTGGTTACATCAATCCCCCAACAATAATGAAACTAACTCTCCATGAATGGAGAACTCAAGCTTACAACAATGGTGGAAATGGAAGAAGAAAGAAGACCCAAGGATGAAGAAGGACTGTTCCCACAACTCCTAGCTCGCTTCCAAGAGCTCCAAATGAGAGAAATCGTGTTTGGGCAGCAAAAGATCCAAAGCCCCTCGCGTTTTACGTCTAAAAAGGCCTAATTTTTCCACATCAGCATTGCCACCGCTCAGTTGTACCCCAGCTGCAGACTTCCAGAGAGCTGGGCGCTCAGCTGTACCCCAGCTGCACCCCAGCTGCAACCTTCCAGAAAGCTGGGCGCTCAGCTGTACCCCAGCTGCGCCCCAACTGCAGCCTTCCAGAGAGCAGGGCGCTCAGCTGCACCCCAGCTACAACACTCCAGAGAAGAATGAGGCTCAACTGCACCTCAGCTATACCCCAACTGCAGCAATTATCTTTTCTCAAAATTTTCTCTTTTACATTCATTCAAACTTTGTGATTCTTCCATACCTCGAATCGGCCAACAAGCTTCATGTATGTGATCTAACAACCAAAAAGTGGAGATTAGTGATGAAATTTAAATTAATTCAACTTAAGGTGTAGCTACTTACAAACTTAACAAATTGAGGCATAAAAAAGGTGTAAAGTTAAGAAAGAGTTGACATTTTCTCTCAATTCAATACTGAAATCATGGTAAAATATGTCCTTATCACATGGTAAGGATAACGAAAGAATGGCGACAACGCGACATAGTGAGGGTTGTAACGGCGCTGCTTCCACAAGGGTTCCATCTCCGTCGTCTTTGCGATGCTAGAAGCCCTGTTTGATGCGATTAAGAGCGAGCTTACGTTCGCGATGTGGTGGTCTATGTTCTCAGGCGGTTTCACGATAGTAGAGCTTGTGATTGAATGTTTTGATTTGGGGCTTTGCAGGAACTCTTCTTCGTTTCCACAAATTCCTCCTAGTTCCAAAATTAGGGTTCTACAAATGGGGGAAAGGGGAAAAACATTCTGCCTTCTTACTCCTACGCCGTTGTGGAATGGATGACAACTTAAAGAGTTGGCGATTGAAGCTCATGGTTGTGCTTGCGAGGAAGAAAAGAACTCGTCCATGTCAATGGAGGTAGGCGCCATGAAAAGGATTTGCGATTTATGAGTTTGGTTTATGTGTTTTCAGGTTCCTGGTGAATAAGATGAATGATGAAGCAAACATTGTTTCTGTGATTCTGTGTGAAAGTTGGGTGAAGAAGATTGAATCAAGGAGGCACAATTTGCTTTGTGGTTGCGTCAATTGAGGAGGACGAACTCGCGAAGAAATCGCGAATCGTAACAACGTCGTTCTGGGTTCTTTTATGGTGGTCCGGTTGTAGAACAGAAAAGGAAAGCATCATTGCCATTCAAAAATTGCAACCTTGGGGTTCTATAAAATTGGGTTTATGAAATTAGGAAATCTGAGGTCTTTATTTTGATCTCGGGTTTGGATTTTGTGCTTCTCTGTAGGCTAGGGCTCGAATTGGAGCTACTGGTTCTCGCGCTTCACACAGGTTGAGTAGTGAAGAGGATGACTTTGACGGTTGTTGTGTTTGGAGTTTTCCTATTCTTGTGATTCAATTTTGTAATTTGGGGTTTGTCTCTTGAATTAAGGGTTTTGATTTATATCTAATTCCTTTTTTTCTATGGTTGCGCGAGTGATGTGATTCCTTTTTTTTTCTATGGTTGCACGAGTGATGTGAAGGAGGGCGCGGATGGAGGTGCCATGCATGTAACGACTGCTGGCGTTGGTAACTCCGACCAATATTGTCCCACGTACCGCTTCGGTTCAATACGAACCGAGGCCTAAAGTCTGAAGAAAAAAAAACACACTACTGCTTCGGCTACCTAAGAATCGATGCATAATCCTACCCCCTTTTGCCTCGGTTCATAACCGAGGCAAAAAACATACCCCTTTTTGCCTTGCCTATATATGCCTCGGTTGTAGAACCACTACCTATAAGCAAAAATAATCGTTGTTGTTTCCCCTTACTATACTAGTGTTGGTTTTAGCTCACTTCATTTCTAGCCCCAAAATGTGAATTGGGTTGAGTTGGTTTGCCAAGTTCATATTGATATTTGCTACTCGTTCTGTCATAAGACGAGTTAGTAGGTTAACACTTGCCCGTCAATTTTCAACGAAATGCTTTACAGATTTCGATTCACCAACAAATAAAACAATCTTAAAAATTCAACAACTCTTGAATTAACTTTGTTTGTGGCGATTAACATCTAGTAAACAATTGTTATTACTGCAATACAAATTGAGGTGCTTAATAGATAAAAAATGAATTGTTTAAGAGTCAAAATGTCTATTCAATTGAAATCAATTGTGTCCCATCAAATATAACATTGAGAAAGGCATTGGAAACCTTAAAATTTATTGCATGAATACCACCATATTCTTTTCACGTGCACCAAGTGAATGCACACAACAAAACATGCTACTCAAAACCATCGAATGAGAAAATGTGATTCAAATATTAAAAAACCAACATAATCCTAATTTTTTACCAAAATCAAATGAACATAAAATTAGAGAAAAATAATGAAGGGATGCAACTTTAATTATCCCCAAAATAAAATGGCTCTAAGAAGAAAAGAAGATTAGAAAAGCAAATAAGGGATGCAAATGTAATTTTCCCCCAAACAAATTGCTTTAAGAAGAGATAAAACAACTCTAATTTTCCTCTCAAATCAATTGACTGTTAGAAGAGATGGATGTCCATAAAAGTAGTGATGAAGAAAGAATGATGCGATCAGGATTCTTGATAGAGAAGTGTGTTTGTGCGAGAGTAGTGTGTGAGGGAGAGAGAGTTATAGAAGTCCAGAAAAACTGTGTAGAAGAAAGACGATGTGTGTGTGATTTTGAGTATTGTGTAAGCAGCAACATCAAATGAAATATTATGATTAGTCAGGCTGGCGAGTTGACTCGTTTTGGCTGGTGGGTCAAGACGGGTTGGTAGGTTCAAAATTTTAGCCTGTCCTATCAAAATAAGGTCAAGTTGGTGAGCTGACCCACCCAACTCCTTTTTCACCCCTAATTAAAATACTCTTCAGTATTTTATATTTTTAAAATTTATATAATTGCATTTTCTTGTATAATATCATTTAAACTTAATTTAATCTTTTAAAAATTGGATTTTACTATATGAGGTTTACATATATTTATATTTATTTATATTTATGATTTAACTTTATCAATACTTGATATGAAATTTTTAGCAAACCCACCCTCTTTTATTAGGAACATACACTACCAAAAAAATTAAAATGTTAGGCAAAATCCATCCGTAAATAAAAATTACAAATGACCTATTAAAGATTATTTTTTTGATAAAATACTTGTAAATAAATTTGACCTATGGATGAAAAAATCCAATGATAATTATTGACAATAACAAATCATTCCTCCTTCTTCTTCTCCTTCTTCTCCTCCTCCTCCTTATTTTTCTTCTCCTCCTCACCCTTTTTCTTCTTCTTCTCCTTGGTTCTTCTTTATTTCTTTTTTGGGTTTTCTTTTGTTCTTTTTTTGTTTTTCTTCTGTTTTTGTGAGATTCTTCTTTTTCTTTTGTGATTGTTTTGTAGTTCTTTTATGATTGTTATGAAGTTGTTCTACGATTTTTTTTTCTTCTTCATCTTATAATTTCATCTTATAATAAACAATAGGAATACACAATTTAAATATTGTTTCCTATGCAAATATTTAATTTCAGATTGGATAATATGAAAGTACCTTCCAAATTTCACAATACATGTTAAGCTATAATCTAAATATTCTTTCATCAATCCAAATGAACACATGAACAAAGGAGGGCAACAATGACAAGTGAGTGGTTGACAATAAGGGGTGATGGTAGCAAAAGGTGGCACTAAGGGAGAAGTTTTATCTTTTTCACACCCCATGAAGGTTCAAGAGGAAACTATAGGGGTGTAAAACAAAATAGCTTAGTGCAAATGCATTTTAAGAATGACCAAATTGGACTTAATCATTTCGGGCATTCTAGTCACCCTTTTGTTTTGACAGTTTCTTCTTGTACTTCTTCAAATTTCTTTCTATGCTCTCATATTAAAAAATTTAAATTTTGCCCTCTCTATATTGCACAATCTAGAAGACTTTCAGATTGTGTAATCTGTAAGCCAAAAATGTCTTCTAGATTGACTTTCAGATTGTGTATTAGAAGTACAAAATGACTTTCAAATTGTGAAATTTGGAACTCAAATGACTAATGAATTCTCAATATATAACCTATTTTTTTAATCCTCGTTAATTTTTGGAAGTCAGTTTTTACTTCTAAATTTAACAATACATAAGTCAATTTTAACTTTTGGATTATACAATTTAGAAACATTTTTTTAGGAAAAATAACTTTTAGATTACACACCAAAAAATGCACAAAATGAAAAGTTTTTTTCTGTATAGATCAAAAGGATCTATGTAATACAAAATTTACATACCTAAGCTACAATTACTCATTATTCAACTCTTTGTACTATCACCTGCTCATGAATAATAAACGATCATTGTAGGAAGGATAAAACCACCACAGTTGAAACACAAGGGTAAGTTAGTGAAATGTTAACAAGCTATGTGCTCATACACTTACTTATACAAAAATTTAAAATACCCATAATATATCATACAATTACAATTCATAGGCACAAATATGATCTAGACTCAATTTTCAAAATGACATGAATTGAGTTGAATGCTTATGAAGTCATACACCTATGTAGTAACCTTGTAAAGCACTATAATGACCAATCTTGGTTCCACTTGGTCTAAAAATCCCTCATGATAAGGTTAGTTAACTATAGCCTAGCCAGAAATGTGCTCTCCCACACTAAATCCTACTATAGAAACCTCCTTCAACTATCACTACCTAAATTTCATTTTATTATGAGTTAATAAGTTCAATAGAGTCAAGATGACTTCCTTCCCTAGACGCTGACTCAATATATACCCTAACATTAGACAATGTGACAATTCTCCTTAAAATTAACCACATTCATATATCCATAACTAAACCAAAATGTTCAATTATAATCCTCTTATAATCATGAAATCATCACCTTCACCACTTGAATCTCATTCATCCCTTCTCATAAAGCCTACATACGGGTTTAAAATACATTATATGGACCAAATTGACCAAATGATGCATCATAGACAATTCATCAATTATAAACCATATGCACACCCCCATGACTTCATTGCTTCCTTAAATAACACAAATCAATCCAACATATAATTTCATCAATCTTACATATAAGATTATTATTTGACTCAAAATACAATCACATCACCATTTCAATCACACAATTTAGCATACATCTTATAATTCCAGGCTATTTCAACTAAGCTTAGAGTCAATTAGTCATACTAACATATCATTACTCCACAACATGAACATATATACACATATCACCAGCTTTCTCTTGCCTCAAAATAACATTTCATCAAAGTTAAGCTCCTCAACTTAAAAAGCACTATCACTCAAAGTAAAAACCTATAGTAGGTTATCTAAACAAGATATATATTCAATATGAGATATATATTCTATGATAAATATTTGTGCATAATATTTTGCAAAAAATTAGTGTGATACACTTTGGAAAGGATGACAAATAAGAATGAAATTGAAAGAAAAAGGAGGAGAGTTTGAGGAGAGAGCAGTAGAGAAAGAAAAAAAAAAACACTCCTCACACCATTCACGATTAATTAAATATATATATATATATATATATATATATATATAATTTTTTTTACAGAAAAAAAGGTAACGTTGACTCTTAATTGTGTTATAACAACTCTCCATATTTCATCAATACCATACGAAATATATGTAATTTCTATTTTGTTAAAAAGCCATTTTCTATTTTATTTTGTTTTATTAGTTATTTTCACCATCATCAATTTTATTTTATTTTTCTCTTAATTATTGCAGCATGGAGAGGATGAATGCTTCCTAAACACGATCCAGGCCTGCACTATTACAATCTATCCTGACATGGTAGAGTTCTTATATAATATAACAATTTTAATTTTCTTTTCTAACTTTGTAAACTTTATTTTACTTTGCTTTCAACTTTTAGTTTCTTAACAAACTCAATTTAACTCTAATTCAATCCAAATTATAAAATCGTAAAACGAAATTTGCATTCATTCAAATACCTTTAAAATTGCTAAAAAAGATTTTAACAACATATAAAAATCATCATACTAACCCTATAAGTATTCATGCATCTCATTTTCATGCATGGATAATGCAGCATTTCAGATTATTTCAGATTCGTTGAGTGAATGAATTTAACACAGAATGACGATGCTTGCAGAAGCAACATTTCAGATTTGTTGAGTGTTTGGAGCGTCTGAGTTTAGAAGGGAGACACAGGCAATGGATGAACTGCTTCCAAATGACTGGTTTGGGCACATCACCTATTGATTGCTACACAAGTGGCAACGGGAAAACTGTTAGTTCCTTTTATTTTCTTATTTTGCTGTTCATGTTCTATAACCGATGTATATGCCTACGTAAATTTTTTACATTCATTTAATATTATTTTTTTTTATTTTTTATTTTTTTTTGAAAAAAAGGAATCTTATCATTTAATATTATCTTTTTTTTTTATTTTTTATTTTTTCTTTTAAAAAAAAAAGCAATGTTATCATAACACGTTTTTACATTCATTTGACACATAGTATAAGGATAAAATAGTTATAAAAATATAAATTTTTGTATTTTTTCAAAAAAAATAAAAATAAAAAGTAAGTAAGGATAGTTTGAAATGAATGTAAAAGATTTAAGTGTGTCAAATAATCATTTTTCTAAAAAAATACAAAAATTTATACTTTTATAATCATTTTATCTCTGTAATTTATGTTAAATGAATGTAAAAGAGGTTAAAAACTTTCTTTTTTACTTTGTTTTCTTTTAATGTTTTTGAATCAGTAGTTATTTTTGAAAATAATTATTGTCGTATTCTTTATCTATACTAGTAATTATTAATAAAATCAATAAATTTAATATATTAACAAGAAATGTTTTTCTGAAAAAAAAAAAAAATTTATATTAACACCTTTTATGTAACTACGAAGCAGATTGACCTAAAGTATGGAAAGGAAACATCTGGGCTTAAACCACCCCATAGATTTGTTCCATGGGTGGTTGTGAACAACCAAGCACTTCAAGAGGTTTGTGAGTGATGTCAAATTGAAGATTGCAGAACAGAACTGAATAGTACTGAATTGTGGCTAAACTATGTTTCCTTTTCTTGTGGATACAGGATTACAGAAATTTTGAGACCTATATTTGTAGGGCTTACAAAGGCAAAGTGAAGCCAAATGCTTGTAGATCATCATCACTTACAGCAAGAACTTATGATGAGTCAAATGAAAAAGACAATAATTTTTTTATACCTGTTTGCTATGCAGATGAAGCAAGAAATCTGACCTTACACTTTGGCAACGAGATTAAGCAGTAAATCTCCATTAAAATTAGGTGGGAATGTACTTTTTGTGTTCATGTGGATGTCTAAAAGTTTTATACTTTGGAAATAAGCTTAGCTTCTTCTGAATAATCTATAACTTGAATGTTCACTATGGAAGTGTAAATTATTATAATAAGATACTAGAAGGTGCAGATTTGTTTCATTTTAATTTTCTAATAATACACAATTTGAAAATGCTGAATTTTGTGATGCCTTCTCTCATCTGGTGGATCATCTAACAATGTCTGATTGAGATGTGAAAAGAATATAAGAAATTGCTAGTACACTCGCTCAATTAGAAACTAAATAAATTGGAACATGTACTTTACAATTAAACAATATTTATATAATTTATCTCTGTAACGTATGTATAAAACAAAAAGACAAAGGAGAGAGAAGATAAATAAATATCATCCCCATCTTTTTATTTCATTCTCGTGAGCCTTTACACCACCATTCTTCCTCCCTATTTTAATCTCATCCATTTCAAAATCTAACTAGAGCACGTATCCATTGAGTAGATAAAAAACATTTTAAACCATGTAAGTTTTCAACATTCTTATGTAGGAAGAGTAACAATTTTGTCACTATACGTGGATGATACTATTGTGACAGGTAATTATGAACATGATCAACAAAAATTGAATCAATATCTGATTAGAAATTTTGAAATTAAGATCCTGAAGAAATTGAAATATTTTCTAAGTATTGAAGTTAGTTACTCTAAGAAAGAGGTATAATTGATTTGTTGCTAGAAACAGGTAAAATGACTTCCAAACCAACAAGCACATCTATTGATCCAAATGTAAAGTTGAGAAATGAGAAGGATGGTGTGATTGTTGATAAAGAAATATATCAAAGGCTTGTAGGAAGACTTATTTATTTATCTCACACTATACTTAATATTACTTTTACTAAGAGTTTAGTAAGTCAGTTTATCCATCATTTAAAGGAAGTCCATTTATAAGCTACTTTTAGGATTGTTCAGTATTTGTAAAGTATACTAGGAAGATGAATTTTGTTAGAAGATCGACTGTACTAATGCTGATTATGCAAGTTTAATTTTTGGTAGAAGATCGATTATTGGTTATTGAACTTTCTTTAGTAAAAACTTGATAACTTGAAAGAGTAAAAAAAATGTTGTAGTAAAGTCCACTACTCAAGCATAATTTTGAGCCAAGTCTCAAGGAATATGTGAGTTATTGTAGCTAAAAATTATATTGAAAGACTTGAAGACAAAACATGATGGACCTATGAAGCTATATTATCATAACAAATATGTAATTAACATAGTCTGTAATCTAGTTCAACATGATAAAACCAAACATATTAAAGTGGATGGACATTTTATTAAAGAAAAGCTTGATAACAACATGATTTGCAAACTATGTTTCTTCTCAAGAACAATTTTGCATATATACTTACCAAAGGGTTGAACTATAATCATTAGCTTGAGAGGGATTGTTTAGATATTTTTGAAACTTTATGACATTATTTTTATTAATTATAATTATGCATTTATTAGGCTTTAAAAAAAAGTGAAAACCTCACCTTAAAATATAGTTTTATAAGGTTGGGTTAGACTTAAAATTTATTTTTTAAAATGACATCAAAGTCATGGAATCTTAGCATAATTTGTTGTTTATTAGGTTTATTATCCACCTACTATCATGTAGCTATCAAACCATTAATGTATAGTCCCACGTTCAAGATGTATAGGCATCAATGTGAGAGAGAGTGTTAGAGATCATACGTCAACTAGAAATAAGGAAAATTCTAGTATAAGTGAGTGAAAACCGTTCCTTACAAGCTATTTTTGTAAGATTGAGTTACACTTAAAATTCACTCCTTAACAATGACATAAGTCTTTCTTGGTCCATGATCTCATCACTAAGTAAGTTCCTTAATTTGTAAGGTTGAGTTAGACTTAAAATCCACCGTTCTTCCTCTTTCGTTTCATCTCATCTTTGTCAAATCTCATCCATTTCAAAATCTAACTAGAACACGTATCAATTAGTAGATAAAGAACATTTTAAACCATGTATGTTTTCAACATTTTTATTTAAGGAGAGTAACAATTTTCAACATTTTTATTGTCACAGGTAGTCATGAACATAAATAACAAAAATTGAATCAATGTCTGGTTAGAAATTTTGAAATTAAGACCTTGAAGAAATTGAAATATTTTCTAAGAATTGAAGTATTGTAACTAAGAGATTTTTATATCTCAACAAAAGTATATTACTAATTTATTGCTAGAAACGGGTAAAATGACCTCTAAACTAGCAAACACATCAATTGATCCAAATGTAAAGTTGAGAAACGAAGAATGATCGAGGTCGTACTCGAATTGAATTAACATGCAATTAAGTGCAGTATAGACTAGGAAGTGACTCCTAGGTCGTCTCTCAAGGACCAAATGTAGTTTAGGTAATAGGTCAAACACGTAGTGGGTGAGGGTGATTTTGTACAGTTTTACTAACAAAGACTTGAATTAAAACACAGATTAAAGATGTACAGGTTGGTCATTAGCTTAGTTACAATACTTCCAATCCTTGATTAACAATCAATTAAACGCTACTCTCACCCTATTCCAACAACAATCAACCAACTAAGCGAAAATTAATTGGGTTTTCCTAAAATCAAATTAAGCAAACGAATTGCACACATTCAATCGATTATGCACCAAACAAATTAATGACTAAGCGAACATTAAATCTCCAATTAGACCACTAAGTGTGTCCTAATTGTAGTTGCACAAACAGATTGGATGTGGGCAAAGTTATAGCAGCAGATTCACCACAACAATGCAGAAACCTCATGAAAGCAATGTAACATCACTAATTACCAACTTAGTACAATTAAGCTTCCATTAACATTAGTTCAATGCAGTAAATGAAACTAGAAACATCAACAGAATACAGGGGTAATGAACACGCAAACAACATAATTAAAAACACACAAAATCCAACCTAAAAAAGCACCAATAGAATGGAAACACAATAGCACAAGAAAACGAAACTCAATGCAAAAAATGAAGCTGTAAAACACACCCTAAAATGCACCTACAGTTGCAATCAGAAATTGATATTGAATACGAAATTGAAGCTGAAAAACGAATTGAAAAGAGGAAAATGAAATGATAAACAACAACACAACATGTAAGCAAAATAGAAAACAAAAATGGAAGAAAACCCAAAGTGCAAAAATGAAAATGGAATGCTGGAACGAATATGGGAAGATGAACTTGGAAATAGCAAAGAGCAATGAACTGAAACAAAATTTAATTTATGTTTCATCAATTCAGAAAACAAAAAGAGTGAACAAGAGAGAAAAATGAAAAACCTCCATGACTCTCCTTACAAGCTAGAAAACGTCAAAAGTAGAATGAGAGAGCTTATCCCCTTGGGGGCAAAACCTTAGGTTAGTAAGTCAGTCCACAACTTGGGCCTCATCCAAATGACCAAAATTGGGCCCAATGTGCAAAGGTCTACCAAAAAATACAAAACTGGTAAAAAAATGAAATTACAACCAAAATAAAACTAAATGCTGATGTGGAAAATGGTTGTTGACGTTTTTGCCCTCTTGAAGTCCAAAATACAATTCCAAAAATTCCCCTGCAATTAATAATGGAAATAATTATAACTTCAGATAATTCAAATTAATTAAAATAAGAATTACTGGTCAAATTAAGCACAATTGGAAAAACCAGGGAAATAATGAACATTCAAGCACAATTCCCTAATTCAATGTAGTATAATAAGCTAAGTGAAGTCGAGAAAATATTGATTCATCAAAGAGGAAGGTGTGGTTTTTGATAAATAAATGTATAAAAGGCTTGTAAGAAGACTTATTTATTTATCTTACACTAGAACTTGATATTAGTTTTACTAAGACTTTAGTAAGTCGGTTTATTCATCATCTAAATGTTCAGTTTGAGAGGTTGCAACTATTTGGCAGGACATACTGGCTCAGTTCTTAGTAGAACACAAGTAGTATGTCCTTTTCAAAGCTTTGTTAGTGGATATCAATGCCTGCAGAGGGATTTGGTAGGATCTTTTGTCTCGGTTGGTAAGAGAACAAAGGTAGTATCAGTTGACAAAATGAATTTTAAACGTTCAGATTCAGAGGTTGCAACTGTCTAGCAAGACATACAACCTCAGTTCTGAGTATAACCAAGGCAATATGTCCTTTTCAGAGCTATGTTAGAGTATACCAGTGCTTGCAGAGTGATTTGGTAAGGTTTTATGGCTCGGTTGATTAGGAAACTGAGGCAGTAGGCCATTTTTGAGAAAAATGTCATATTAAAAGTCTGACTTGCAGAAGGGGCAGGTGGGCTCTGAAGGGTTTTATCCTTCAGTTGCTAATTGAACTGAGGTAGTAGATCTCTTACGCTTCAGTTTCCTCATAACCAAGGCATATAAGTTCGCCATAACTACAAAAATGCCCCCGCGTTTTGATATGCTTCGGTTTTTTCGAAATCGAAGCGTATATGACACGTTAAAAACATGTTTTTTACCTAATGTCAAGTGAGAGATGAAAAAAAAGAAGTATAAGAAAGTCCAATAAAATATACAAATCAGTGTCTATAACAACTTAATACATCTAAACAACAAAGAAAAAGAAACCAAAAGTAGAGCAAGAGTTTAAGACTGATTTCCCTCACCAAAAGTCTCTAGGGTTAAACTAAAGAATTCGGTGTTATGAACTTACTGTCAAAATTTGAACTTGATCAAACGGTGAATGAAGTAGGAATTATAATTTTATTAAAACAACACAATGAATATGCGTAACAAAGGTACTAGCTGGACAATCTTACAGGGAAAATAATAATGCAGTAAATATACAAATAAAGGGGAACATGGAAAATGACGGGGTAGTCAAAAATTCAGGAAGTGAGACCTGGGACTAGGACACGTACCCGCAATAGCATGCTAAGGGAATTTGTGTGAGAATTCCTTCATATAAGGAGAGATGATGTGGTAGGGGAAGGTATGGGGATTTTGGTATCTTTCTCTCTAATTATTCTCTGACGTTTTCTCTTACCTATGATTGTACTATTCTTTTCGACCACCTTGGTTGGGAATGGATTGGTTATGAAATTTGAATAAAATAGTACAATCCTTGCTTTATTTTCCATGTTCTCTTGTTTGCTTAACAATTGGTGCTTTCATTGACCCATGGTGGAAAACAACAGATTGAACTATCTTCGGGCAGATGTTAAACAAAATTCTGAAACCTTGGAGAGGTATTACTCAGACCTTCAAACTCATATGGCAAAACTCAAATCGATGAATGCTGCTTGTTTTGAATGTCTGGAGACAGTGATGCAAGCCAATGATTCCAAATTCAATCAGATTTCTGGTGCTTTGGAGACTCCATTACAACGTCATGCTCCCGGGTTCGTCCATGGTGCTTCGAACTCGTCTAGGTCACCCTTCCAAACACGAAATATGAAGCTTGATTTTCCATGATGTGATGGTCACAATGTCTTGGATTGCATCTTTAAAACTGAACAGTTTTTCGGTTATTATGAGACCGATGAGACCGATCAATTATCTATTGTCTTGGTTCATTTAGACAATGATGTGGTACCTTGGTTCCAAATGATGCAATGTTCCTCTCCTTTCCGTTCTTGTCATGAGTATACTGAGGTCTTAATACTTGATTTCGGGCCAACCGCATATGAGTGTTCTCAGGCTTCTTTATTCAAGCTTAACCAAACTAGTACTGTTGAGTATTACAAAGCATTTACTGGTTTAGTTAATCGTGTGTTTGGACTCAACAATGAGGCTTTATTGAACTATTTTTTGAGTAGCGTTCAAGCTAAGGTTCGCAAGGATGTTATGGCTTTATCTCCGCCTAGCCTGGTCAAGGTCGTTGCCTTAGCCAAATTATTTGAGGAGAAACATAAACCCCCAAGTGCAACCCATAACCCTTTATACCAACCCAGATCTTCGACCATTGTTCCTAACTGCACCTCCTATAATACCAAAACAGATACCTCTTCTACCCTACCTAAATCCAACTTACCACCATTATTTCCCAATCCTAACATTGAACCTCTATTTCAAACCAACAAACACCACAAAATAAGAAAACCTTCCCCCGCGGAGATGCAACTTCGAAGAGAAAAAGGCCTTTGTTAATTTTTTGATGAGATATTTTCCTTAAATCATAAGTGTCCAAATTGTCAAATGATGTTGCTGTAATTAATTAATGATGACTTGGGGGATACTTGTGAACCAGATCCCCTTGATTTACGACAGATTGATAGTGAATTTTGTAACCCTGAACATCATCTTTCACTCAATGCCATGAAAGGCGTGGGTGGTGTGGGCACCATTGGCTTCACTGGACATATTAGGCCTCTTGCAGTTAAGATTTTGGTTGGTGGCAGCAATTCTAACAACTTTATCCAACCTCACATTGCTTAATTTTTAAAGTTACCAATTGAACTTGTTTCCAGCTTTTAAGTTTTTGCTGGCAATGGTCAATCCATGACGATCGAGGGGCTGATACAACAGTTAGCGCTAACAATTCAAGGTCATCAATTGATTGTTCCAGTGTATTTGCTTTCGGTTTCAGGTGTCGGCCTTGTTCTAGGGTCTTCTTGGTTAGCCATTCTTGGTCCTCACATTGCAGACTATGCCACGTCTACTCTTAAATTTTTCAGGAGGATAAATCCGTTGTTTTGCAAGGGGAACATATGGTCCAACCTCAACTAACTCAATTACATTGTATGCCCTGGATGCACTAGACAAAAGCTATTGCAGAATATTTTTCAATTCAACTAGTGCCACCTAAGCTTTCAAATGACTTTCCTCTTCAGTTCCCTACTAGCTTATTCCTTATTGCACAAGTATCAAAACACTTTTCAGCCTCCATCAGGCTTGCCACCTCCAAGACCTCAAGACCATGCTATTCTGTTACAAGCAGGCACTAAACCAGTTAAAGTTCGTCCTTACTGGTATGCTCATATCCAAAAGGAGAAAATTGAAAAATTGGTTCATGAAATGCTTGAGCAAGGCCTTATCCAACCTAGCACGAGTCTTTTCTCATTCCTTATTTTATTAGTTAAAAATAATGATGGATCATGGAGGTTTTCCACTAATTATCAGGCCTTGAATGTTGTAACTATCAAGGATAGTTTTCCTATGCCCATTGTGGATGAATTATTGGATGAGTTATATGGTGCACAACCCGCTGATCATTATAAAACGACATTTTGAACGCATCATGGCCCTTACAAATGGTTAGTCATGCCATTCGACCTCACAAATGCGCCAACCACTTTTCAAAGCTTGATGAATCACATTTTTCAACTTGTTTTACGCAAATATGTGCTTGAATTCTTTGATGATATTCTTGTTTATAACCCCTCTTGGGTGGCACATTTGACTCACTTGGAATTAGTTTTGTAGACTTTATAGCAACACTTACTTTATGCTCGACTTTGCAAGTGTTCTTTTGGCTTGTTTGAAGTAGATTGTTTGGGATATGTGATGTCAGGTTCTAGGATTACGATGGACAAGAGTAAGGTACAAGCAATTTTGGACTGGCCTCGTTCGGAGAATGTCAAACTTTGGGGTTTCTTAGGACTCACCGGATATTATAGACGTTTCATCAAGTCATATGCTACCGTGGCAGCGTCCCTTACTGATTTGCTAAAAAAGGTAGTTTTTTCTTGGAATCCTGCTGACAAGGACACATTTCTGTTATTAAAATAAGCCATTACTACAACTCATGTCTTAGCGCTTCCTAATTTTACCTAGTCAGTTACCTTTGAAACTAATGCTTCAAGGACTAGGATTGGTGCAGTGTTGAGTCAAAATGGTCACTCAATTTCCTTTTTCTCCAAAAAGATAGCCCTTAGGATGCAAAAAAAATTCTTCTATATTAGAGAATTGTTAGCTATCACTCAAGCGTTGGCCAGATTTCATCATTATTTGTTGGGGCATAAGTTTGTCATCCAAATAGGGCACAAAAGTTTAAAAAGTTTATTTGCCCAGTCATTAATACTCTTGAGCAACAAGCTTGGCTTCATAAATTTTTGGGCTATGTCTTCACAATTGAATATAAACCAAGGACAGAGAACATTGCTACAGATGCGTTTTCACGTGATATTTTTATGGCTTGGTCTGAGCCCACTCACAATTCTTACTCGAATTAAAGCATGCTCTTGAGGTTGATACTAACTTCCATGCGCCAATCCAGTTATGTATGGCCAATGCTCATCCTGATACGTGTTACAAAATGAAAGGTGGGTTGCTTTATTGGAAGGATCACCTTACAAACCCTGCTTATACCCCAACAAGTGTGGGAAGATGTTGCCATGGATTTCATCACTGGGTTTCTGAATTCATATAGGTTCACAATTATTATGGTGGTGATTGATAGACTATCCAAATACAGTCATTTTGCCTTTAAAATCGGACTACAATAGCAAAATAGTGGCTGAAGCTTTCATGTTGTATATTGTCAAGTTGCATGGTGTTCCAAAGTCCATCGTGTTAGATTACGATAAGGTTTTCACTAGTTCCTTTTGGCAACACTTATTCAAGTTGCAGGGCACAACGTTGGCTATGAGTTTCACTTACCACCTACAAACGGATGGTAATTGAGGCCTTCAATAAATGTTTAGAGATATTCTTGCGTTGTTTCACTTTTGAAAATCCCAAGTCTTTGTCAAAACAATTGACGTGGGGAGAGTATTGGTATAACACATCATTTCATACAAGCCTGGGTGTGACACCATTCAAAGCATTGTATGGACGAGACCCACCTACTTTAAGTCGTTATTAGTAAAGCCTAGCCGACCCAAGTGTTATTCAAGATCAACTCACTACGAGGGACCATCTCTTAGACCTATTGAAATGTAACTTTTCCAAAACTCAGCAGCTTATGAAGCATCAAGCTGATAAAAGGCAGTCTGATATGCAATTTCAAGTTGGTGATCAAGCCTTGGTCAAATTACAGCTCTGTAGACAACATTCAGTGGTCTTACGCAAACACTAGAGATTGTCTATGCGCTACTTTGACCATTTAAGGTGGTTACTAAGGTGGGTGTTGTTGCTTATAAATTTGAGCTTCTTGAGACTGTCTGCATTCACCCAATTTTTCACATTTCTCAACTAAAACCATTCAAAGGAGTTAGCCATGAGCCTTATATGCCACTTCCTCTTACAACTCCTGAATTGGGTCCGATTTTGCAGCTTGTGGCCATTCTACAAGCTAGAACAATTTTACAAGATTCTAAGTTACATTCTTAGATATTGGTCCAATGGGATCATTGCAACAATCCAGATACATCTTGAGAGGATGCCGAGTTTATTAAAACTAGTTACCGTCGTATCAATCTTGAGGACAAGGTTGTTTTTAAAGGGGAAGGCAATGTGATAAAGGTACCAGTTGGACAATCTTACATATAGAGGGGCAAAACATGGAAAATGATGGGGGTAGTTGCTAACTACCCGGAAATTCAAGAAGTGAGACGTGAGACCAGGACACGTACTCGCAATAAGATGCTGAGAGAATTTGTGTGAGAAATCCTTCATATAAGGAGAGAGAATGTGGTAGCGAGAGGTATGAAGATTTTGGTATCTTTCTTTCTTATTATTCTCTGACGTTTTCTCTTACCTATGATTGTACTATTTCTTGACTACCTTGGTTGGGAGTAGATTGATTATGAAATTTGAATCAAAAAATACAATTCTTTCTTTATTTTCTTTGTTCTCCTGTTTGCTTAACAATATGCCAACAAATGTTCTCTCTATTTTTTTCTCTTCCAAGATCTACAACTTACACATTCTCTAGACCTAAAGACTCTCCACCATTTAGAGTAAATAATGAGACAAAATGGACTGGTAGATTGGACTTTTTAGAAATTTGAGAACCCAAACCAATATTAATGACTTATAATTATTATAATCTATAGTCATGGAACGTTACAACTAAAACCTCATAATTAAAGGACATCAAAATTACAATTTAACTAAAAAAGTTGGCAAGTACTTGACTCTCATTCTTTACTTTCTGTTGCAGACATCAATTATATACAGCAAGTAATTCTATTTATGCTGCTCTATAACCTGAATTTAATTTGCAAAAATAACATATCGAGTTCTAAAACCCACTTTCTTGGTTGCAAAATTATACTAACATAAAGATATTATCAGTAACTTAAAAAAGCATTCACGTAAAGGAAGGTAAATGCTATTAATCCTATACCAAAGCCAGACTTTTTAAATAGCTACTGTGAGAAAAAAAACAGAATGAAATTTTGCAGGACTTGCCTAGTCTAAAGTTTAATTTGGAACTAGCCCTTTCAATTTAGTAACACACACATAGTATACATACAGACATATACATACCATAAATATAAGATAAGAATATCATCCAACCATTACAGTAAATATTTCTCCATCACTGATAGGATTGAGAATTTGGGTTCAAAAGAGACAGATATAAAAGAGAGAAATCTAAAACTTAGATAGGGATACCAAGAAAACTAGAGCCAAAAGAAAATAGAAGCTAGAAAGTAGGAAATGGTAATACAAAATGAATATCTAAGCGTTTGTGGTTGGTAATACAAGACAGAGAGAATGGAGAAGGAAAAATTAACAAACAAAGAAGAATGCCTATGATAGCATGAAGCTTGAAACTTCTATTTTTTGAGGAGCTTAGCAAAGTTAATACAACAATACAAAAATATAGGCTTCAAGAATAATAGATGATGATCATGCCTCATAATGAAGGTCATAGCTTCTACTGTTATGGATCATTGTTTTATTGTATTTATGGGCTTCATGCCCTCTAGATTTTACTTGAAAACAAAACCATAGATAAAGGCTTTTCTGCTACATTTTCTAAACCAAAATGGAAAGTACAATTTGAAGTTCTCCAAGCTGACATACCCCTTTTCCTTTTATTTTTCATCTCCTTCACTAAAGAGGAGTTATACAATACACTTACACTTAGATATCAGAGATCAGTTTCAGATTTTTTCATTCACAAATATCCTTACACCCTGAGTCACAGTAGAAAGTCTTTCTACAAGTATAACCAGAATGTTTCTTTCAAAACTAGTTATCACCAATGCATTGATGCTAATCCTTTTCCTTTTCATGTATGAGTCTGAGAGTGCATCAAATTCTTACGGTTTACTTAATGTTGGTGATGGTGCTAACATCAATCCACCATTTGCTCATCAGAAAGTGAATCTGTCTGTGTACTATAACAGCCTTTGCCAATCTTGTGCAAAATTCATTATTAAGGATCTGAAGAAGGTCTTTGACGGCAATCTCATCAGCATTATGAATCTTCGGCTAGTCCCTTGGGCCAATTCTCACTTCAATAACACCAACAGTTCCATATCATGCCAGGTATGATTTTATCTATCCTCTGCTACAATGATTTACACATTTCAGTTCTATACATACATATATATATATATATATATATATATATATATGTATGTATATATATGTATGTATGTATGTATGTATACATCAGTTATGACATGCTCAAGGGTCTCAGAAATTTTAGAAAAATAAGTGTATTGTAGTTTCAACTTATGATGAGAAGAAAACATAGGTACATTCATGTAAGCATTTCTGCTGAATAAAAAGTAAAGTATTCTTACATAAATGCTAGGACTAGGATTTATGGTTGTGTCTGCTATATTTCAGCTGCTTTAATTTAGTTTAATTTTTCTGATCTGTTCATTTTACCAATGCCTTTTAATTTTTGCTCACTAAATTATGCAGTCAATAAACTTCACTGTTGCAGTCTGGCTCTATTTCTGATATGTCAGAATCTGCAATCCAAGCACTCACTGCAGAGAATACTTACACAGTGTTTGGTTGCAGGAAACGAGATAAAGAGAGGGAGATTTTAATATTTATTATAGTTAAGTTAACTTTAGGAGAAAGAAAAGAAAGTAAACTTTGTGATTTAAAACAAGTATAATGATTAAAATACTGATATGTTTTGAAATTTAAAATCTTAAAGGTGTGAAAGTAAATTAGCTTTATAGATCTCTTTTAGAATGAGTTGGGGTTAACTTAATCCTGAAAGATCAAACTTCTCAAATAAAATCAAGTTGTTGAATCAAAATCCCTCTCATATCACTGAAAGATCACCCTGTTGTTATTTACATTTTCTCTGTATTTAATAAACTGTAAGAGATTTATTATTATCAGTGACTCATAATTGTACACTGGTTGGCAGAATGGGCCAGATGAATGTGAGCTAAATTCATTGGAATCATGTGCCCTTAATCTTTGGGATAAAGTGGTAAGTATACTATTAATTTCCCTCCATAGTTAAGGACACAGAGAAACCAGACCTCTATGGTGGTAATTGATAATGATTTCTATAATTCTAATGATCTGAGATATCTGCCATAATATTGTAATGCAGGACATTCAATATCAATTGATCAACTGCTTTGAGTTTCTGGCAATTAGTGGAACCATTAACACATGGAAGGAATGTTTAGACCAGTTGGGTTTGCCTAAGGAACTTTTTCTGAATTGCTTCAACATGGGAAATGGGACACAGGTTTCTTCCATCACTTTCATTTTATGGTCAGCTAAAACTATGCAACAGGAATGGACAAATTATCTTCTTCTATGACTATGTTTGATCAAGTCATTAGTAATGATTGTTAATCATGATATCTCTCAATTATGACTACAATGTTATGTAAAAAATATTAATGTTGTTTTCCACTTTGTATAGCAATAATATCTACAAGCATCTACAGCTGAAAAAGAGTGCAAACATTTTCTATTAACATATAAACATACCACTTTGTTTTCATAACCTTGATAAATGTCTATATAATTAGAAATCTAAGTATAAGTATATAAAAATGTTTATTAGTATAAGTATAATTACAAGTTACAGGAAGTTGAATAACATATAAAAGTAAAACTTGTAAGCTGACTGTCATAAAGTTTTGAACTGAAAATGGTAATAAAACTTAGGATAATGATACTTTGACAACATTTTAATATCATTTACGTGTGTTATTCTCTGATTGGTCCAAAATTACTCCAAAATCAATACTAATCAGACAATGATACATAGATGATGTTCAAATGTTGTTAAAAAAATATTGTCAAAGTATCATTATCCTAAAACTTACGAGCTGACTGTCATAAGGTTTTGAACTGAAAATGGTATAGATCTTTGTGTAACTTGCATTCGTGTTTTATTGGTTAGTAGAAACTATAATAGTTCTGAACTTAATAACTTGTTCTGGTGTTACATTGTATAATTTGAAATTTTATGCAGCTTGGACAAACATATATTAATGAAATTTCACACCTTTCTCCATCTCCTTCATTTGTACCATGGGTGGTAGTGAACAATCAACCTGTTGGAAAAGTTAGTATATTTTTTTCTTACTCATACTTTCTCATTCACCAACATTTATGATCTTTAGATTATTGAGAATATACTCATCAATGAGTACTGTTTGTGAGTTCAGGACTATGCAAATTTTACACATTATGTTTGCAAGGCTTACAGAGGAGTTGCTGTTCCAGATGTCTGCAAATCTCCTTTGAAATGAATGCTACTGAGAAATAAAATCAGTTATTTAATAATACAGTGTGTGTTGGTTCAGAAAAAGGCACATTGACTCTGCATAAAATGTTACATCTATAATAGTTAGTATTCATGAACAAGGTTTGTTGTAGCATGCAGAAAAAAGCAAAAAATTATCAGAAAATCTACATTTTCCATTATTAAACTTGCATGCTAAATGGAAGTGTATTACTGATACATTCACCCTCTATTCTCTCTCTTGGTCCCTTTATCTTGAACAAAGTTAGAAGACATGTTAAAGAGGTAATTATTTATACAAGGAAGTTCTGAAAGAGTTTATATTCATATTGAAGAAACCTTAACTTTTAATCATTTTGTTCAATGGATATTAAGGTCAACTTTTCATCGATACACAACTTTTTTATGATTATAGAAAAATAAATAGTATATACTAACAAGTTATTAGTTTGAGTTAAAATAAATTAATATGGTATTCAATTAAGTCTCCTAAATAGAAAAGAAAAGTTTATGACCACCGATTACCAAATAAAAATACACAAGATTAACTTATTTCCGGATCTTATACAACTTATTGGAAAATATTTTGGGAGTTTTTGAAATGTATTTGGAACAATGTTGTTTTAAATTGTAATTTTCTAACAACATTTTAAGTTTAAATTGAAATAAAGTTTTTCCTATTGGTTGTTTATATTGAATAAGTAAAAGTTTTTTTTAATTCGCTATTAGAGGTGTAAAAGACACAGTTAATCACCAATTTTGAAGCACTATTTGCTTTGAAACCTGAAGTTTTTGTTACAGTTTTTTTTTTCTTAAAAGGTGTCTTAAAATATTGAAAGAAAATGTGTAAGTGATATTGAAGATATTGAAACAAACCTTGAGTTGATAATTAAGGAAAATGAGCTTAAGTTTGGTGAAATACCATAATTAATCACCACATTTTTGTACTTAAAAAGATCTTGAAAGGTGTACTTTATTTGTTCTTTTTCTCTACTTTTAAAGATATTGAATTAAATATAAAACTACGAAAATATATAAAATATAATATAAATTAAAATTTAATTTTAATTTTATTTAATTTGATAAAATATAAGTTAATTTTAATTTTAATTAATTAAATCTTTACATGTACTAATTATCTATTGTAAATTTTATCCTTGTATAATATTTTTATCATTCTTAATGGTGTAAGATTGAGTTGGATTTTTATCTTTCAAATTTAAATTGAGATTTTTTATATTCTTGTAACTTTAAAAAAATTATGATAAGAAATATATTTTAGGTTTTAAATTATTATATCTCATGACAACTGAATTATTAGTCATGTGTTATCATTCCTCGTCTAATTTGAGTATATATGGACGTACATTATACGTGTCCCTTTCTTGGGTTTTATATATTAAGCATATTTGATAAAATTAATCAATAAGCTAATTACAAATTAATAAATTTTCTTAAAGATAAATAGAAGAAAACTCAAAACTTTAGTTCAAGGGGAGTAAGAACAAATGTAGCATTAATATTCTTTGTACTAACTTTTGGAAGAGGATATCGAAACAAGAAAACAGCATTGAAACAATAATGACTTTTAGTTCTCCGAAGTTTTTTCTACCGTGACACTTTCCTACATTAATTCGTTGACCATATTATTTCTATCAGCCATTAAGATGAGGATTGTTCATTATGGTCCATCATCCATAAATACTGTTCCTCGTGTTCGGGAGTTAATTAGAAATTTGTTTGTCATATTACGAAATAAATAATGCAGTACTTAGTTTTCTTTGTTGGAAGTCCCACATCGACTAGAGCTAAGACTAATCTATAATATATAAAAGTGGGGTGCAGACCTCACCTTACAAGCCGGTTTTGTGGAGTTGAGTTAGGCTTAAAACCCATTTCTAACCTTCTTTAGGGACTGTAATGAAGTGTGTGCAAGGAAAGAGAAATTTCTTTTAAGTCACAACATTTTGAAACGACCAAAATGAGATTACTGTCGTCAAAATGGATGACAACATGTAAGTCATTCAGATTTATTACGGATTCTAAGAGAAAAATTATATAAATTTTTTATAAAGATTAAAGCACTCTACTGTAATATACTTTTTACTCATAAAAAACTAGTTTTCTTTAGGTAAGGAAAAGTTAAAAGGTTTTTGATCTTTGGGTGTTTGTGGATTTTGAATTTGAACAGATGATTTAATTCATTTAAAAAATGTTTTGTTGGGTTGGCTTTGGTTTTTGCTTTTATTATTTTTAACTCAATTGCTTTTTTTTTTATTAAAAATATATAAAAAAGTAAAGAAGTTTGGACCTTGTAGTATTATCTTTCTTTCATTTTTTTTTTACAAAAAGAGTTTGGGTAACCTTTGGAGGCTTAATTTCGATCTCTCCCACTTCTTTCTAGTTCTCCTCTCTATTTTCTTGTACTTTTATGTTATTTTTACTGTCCATGAAATTTACAGCCTATGAGATTGATTTGTGGTAATTTCTTAATGATTCTAAGGTTAAAATTAAATTATTTTTTTATTTTTTTATGATATGAGTCAAAGAGTTTTTAATTTTAATTGAAATTATATTTTGATTAAATTTAGAAACTTTCATGAATTAAATATGTTTTTGAGAATAATTAAGAATGTATTTTGATTAAAAATAAAAATATCAAGAATTTACTTTTGCTAATAGCTTTGTACTTTATAAAAAGAGACAAAAGAATAAAGGTTTAATCATTTTGGAGGATTTTGTTTTTTTAAATCATCTCAAATAGGTTTTCGTATTTTTTTTTTATTTCAATTAAGTCAATGTTGTTGTAAAATTAAATCAATTGGAACCTTGCCATTAATTGGACTAGACGACATTAAATTTGCTATCTTGTGACATGCTGACTACGCAATTATTAAGCATGCTGGTGCATTAAAATCACGTGGTAATGAATCAGGTCGTCGCTAAACCCTAAATCGAAATCATCTTCCTCACGCTTCCAAACCCCTTCCCCCCACCGCCATGAATCATGATGCACTTCCTTGCATCGGCCACTAGCTTCAACACATAATCTTCCCCTCGCGAATCAACAACATAAAGCAATCTGGAAAAGGACAATAGAACTTCTCCTCCACAGAAATCACTGCCTCACACAACGCAGATTTTGCAGTCAAAGGGGGTTGTGTCGGAGGATTCTCCCCTGAACTTTTTCTGTTTTCCAAAGGAAGTGTTTGTGGGAGTGAAATTGAGTATACGTAAATCATCGTCGTCCTCGGTGTTCGAAAGGTTGATGATGTGGACAGATTTGGAAAAACTGTCACATTGCTCCAAGTCCTACTCTTTCAAAGAACCACACAAACCTTGTTCCCTTTTCTTCTTCTAGCCTCTATTTTGAGTGAGCTGAGAGGAGTGTTAATAAGTTCCATTGCTCCGATCAACCTCAGACACATGATCAAAAGATGGAGTGAGAATACTAATCCTATCACATGCCACTACTCCAAGGTATGATCGAAAGTCATCTGCATAGGGGTCAGTTGCCACACCCGTGATGATGTTCACATTCACTGGAGTTCTTTCTCCACTATTCTTTCTGATCAAAAGTTGTTTTATCCTAGTGGGTCCTCTAGTGGATCTAGTAGGGGGAGCCTCATCCCCTGAAGAATGTGGATGATCAGCCATATATCTGTCAAAATAAATAGCAACATGAAATATTAATAAAAGACTTATGTAATATTATATAATTTAACAAAACATGTAATAGTAATCATAGGAAATATATAAAAGGAAAACTTATGTGATATATAAAAGGAAAACTTATGTGATATTAATAAAATACTTATACAGAAATTGAAAATTCATACATAAAGATATGGATTCATCATATGTATATTCCCTCGTCATGATCTGACCGAATTGCATGTACATCGTCGTCAACTAGAGATTGGTCATCCAAATNTGTTGTAGTTTGAAATGAATGGTTGTCAGCAATATGAATATTAATNAGATTGTCTTCGTTAACTTCAATTTGTTTTTTGCCTTAAAGAGCGACATACCAATGGTCAGACGCAGGATCTTTGACATAAAAAAACCTGAGATGCTTGATGTACCATGATAAACGGTTCGTCTCGGTAACCCACCTTTCGAAAATCAACCAGTGTCATACCCGATTCATCTATATTCACACCACTCTTATTGTCAAACCACTTACATTTAAACAATGGAACAAAAAACTTGGTGTAATCAACCTCCTATCTCTTCTATTATACCATAATATCTCATTGATCCTTTTATACTCCATACCCATTGGACAAAGAATTTTCTTCGCATCATAATTACGAGTGGGTAGTGTATTTCCATCTGGCAACATTTCATTCAACAACGTCAACAATTCTGTAAACCTCTTATCAGTCCATCCATTGCTCGCCTTCAAATTCATGAGCCTTAACANAGCTGACAAACGTGTGAACTTAGTTGAACCGACATACAAAGGTGTTTCCGCATCAGTCGACATCGTGTCATACACATGAGCTTTGGCAAAATTTTCTGCGCCGACATCGCGGATCATGTCCTCCAATTTGTCTTCATCCGGTCGATCTTCTTCCATGGTGGAGTCAGTAACATTTTCAGTTTGCGAGTCAGTCAGAAAGTACATTTCTTCGCCGTGCCATATCCATGTTGTATAACATCTTAGGAAACCATCACAGATAAGATGTTCTCTAATTTGAGTTGCGTTCAACTTTCTCCCATTCAAACAGTTCACACAAGGACATCTAAACTTCACTTCATCATCACTTCTCCCCTCATTACGTTGCGTAAATTGTATAAATTCCTCTACACCTCTCTCATACTCAGCACTAATACGTGGTAAATTAATCCAATTTTGATCCATTCCTAAATTTTACATAAAAAGATAAGCTACTGAAAATCAAACTTGCAATTTCATACATACCAACATTATAATTTCACCTAGTGATTACTCAAATATTTTAAGGTTTAGGAATTATCATAATTCTATAATTTCTATGTTTTCATATTTTAATAATTCTAATAATTATAAAAATTCTAATAATAATTCTAATATTTCTAAATTACCAAAACAATATATTTTCTATGTCTACATTATCAAACAACAGTAATTGTTATCATGCAAAAAAAATGAAAAAATCATGTTGAAAAAAATAAAAAACGATGAAGGGCATCAAATACCTGGAATGGGCACGGCGAGAAGGATGACGCGGCAATGGCACGACGAGAAGGATGGCGTGACAATGGCATGGCATAAGACAAACGACAGCAGAAGTTCACGATTTCCAAGTGGAAGATTGACGATTCTGATCGGTCAAAACTCTTCCCTAACGTTGAAAATGGCAAATGAATCGAACGAATTTGAGTTTAATCGGTGCAAAACGATGGAAAATGGTAGCAAAGGCGGTGCGTCGTCGACGGAGAAGCAAACAGCGTTTTCTGAAACTGTTTCACGATGTAGGAGACGACACTGTTCGTGATTTTTGTTTTTTTAACCTTCAGAAGAGAATCTTTCGCAGTTCTACACTTAACCGCGACATTAACCGCGGTCATAAAGGGGAATATGCCGCGGTTCTACACTTAACCGCGGCCTATTCATCTGAAAAAAATAACTCATAATGACATTTTTGAAATTTATTTTAAACTATATGTCGCGGTTCAGCGCCCAACCGCGACATATTCTCTGAAATTTTTAAAATTTACTCAGATCAAGGAATAGGCCGTGGTTCTCAGGTCAACCGCGGCCTATTCCCCGACGTTCTGAATCCCCCAACTATCTTCCCAACTGCCTTTTGGGGAATGTCAGAAGGTAGCAGGGGGAATAGGCCGCGGTTGCTCAGAGAACCGCGACCTATTCCCTTATTATTAAATTTTTTTCCTGACGTGGCGCCAAAGGCTGATCGTTGACTAGGGTATATGCCGCGGTTAGGAGGGGAACCGCGACATATATGTTCGAATTATTTACCAAAGTGCCACCACGCACCATTATGCAGCAGTTTCTGGTAAACCGTGGCATAATGTGCGCTGTATAAAGCCTATTTTTTACCAGTGTAATTATCTTACATCTTATGCTTTTACAGTAAACAAATTTATATTAAATAATACTTTTTATTTTTAACAATTTCTCTTAGTTTAAACAACAAAAACCCGATGGTATACAGTATGTTAGCACAAGCAACCAAAACGAAAATTTCTATGTCAATTGCGGTCTCTTGCAGCATCACAGATAATGTCTAATCGAAGAAGACTTCAAATTTCAGTTCTCATGAAATTTATGGCAGAGAAATTTCAGCCCCATTTCCAACCACTTTCTTCTACACCACAAATGATAATAATGGTTTTACTTGTTCTCTGATACATCATATCACTCACTTACATGGTATTTGGCATTTATACATACTTTTCTTTCTTGACCTTGTCCACTTGCTTTGAACCTATAAGTATATGCTTGGCATACATTTTTTGGAATCAAAATTCTCAAATGGCTCCAAAAACTCTCTTTGGCCTCCTCATCTTTCTCTTTCTCCTTGTTTCTTCCACTGCTTTTTCCTTCACATTCCATGGCTTCAATCAAAGCAATATCACCCGTGAAGAGAAAGCAAAGATTGACAACCAAGGTAGACTTGAGCTTACAAGAAGAGAAAACAATGTTGTCGGCCATGCATTCTACAACGAATCCATCATAATACTTGACAAAAATGCTTCAGTCGTCCAGCCAAAGGTTTTCTCCTTCAGTACATGCTTTGTTTTCTCAATTGTTTCACCAAGCTCTGGTCCTGGTGGCTTTGGTCTTGCCTTCACCGTAGCTCCTTCAACACGATTCCCACAAGCTGAAGGTGGCCATCTTCTTGGTCTTTTCAACAAATCCAATGATATGAACTCCTCAAATCACATCTTAGTGGTTGAGTTTGATACAGTGAATGGCTACAAAGATGCCACTGACACTGTAGGAAACCATGTTGGGGTGAACAAGAATGGTATGTCCTCAAATATATCTGAGCCTGCTGCTTACTTTGTAGATGGCAAAAAGGAAGAGTTCAACATGGAGAAGGCTGACGCTGTTTGTGTTTGGATTGAATATGATGGTGAAACAGAAATACTGAATCTCACAATATCCCCTTATTTGAAACCAAAACCAAGCAAACCTCTTATATCTGAGGCTGTTCATATCAAATCTGTCATGAAGGAGAGCATGTTTTTTGGTTTCTCTGCATCAACAGGTGAGAGGAAAGCAAGTGCTCATTATATTCTGGGGTGGAGTTTTGCATTGAATGGGGTTACCCCTCCATTAGATTATGCACTACTTCCAAAGCCACCACCAAAGGAGAAACAGTCACACTCTTTTCCTTGGATCAAGGTTATAGTTGGCATGTTGTCTGCTTTGACATTTACCTTGTTGTGCCTTTTTCTTTATGTGACACTCTATAAGAGATACATGGTATTTGAAACACTTGAGGACTGGGAAATGGATTGTCCTCACAGGTTCAGATACAGAGATCTTCACCTAGCAACAAAGGGGTTCGTAGAGAGCCAACTAATTGGAGTTGGAGGCTTTGGTTCTGTGTACAAAGGGGTGTTACCCAGCACAGGAACTGAGGTTGCTGTTAAAAGGATCCTGAGAACTCCAGCCAAAGGAATGAGGGAATTTGCAGCTGAGATTGAAAGCTTAGGAAGATTGAGGCACAAGAATTTGGTGAACCTTCAAGGGTGGTGCAAGCACAAGAATGATCTCCTTTTGGTTTATGATTACATTCCAAATGGGAGCCTTGACTCTCTCCTATTCAGCAGAAGCTTTGTTTTGGATTGGGATCAGAGATTCAGAATTCTCAAAGGTGTAGCTGCTGGGCTGTTGTATCTGCATGAAGAATGGGAGCAAGTGGTGATCCATAGAGATGTGAAATCTAGCAATATTCTTATTGATGGGGACTTTAATGCTCATTTAGGTGACTTTGGCCTAGCAAGGCTTTACAGCCATGATAAAGTTTCACACACAACAAGTGTAGTTGGAACTATAGGGTATATTGCACCAGAGTTAACTAGGACAGGAAAAGCATCTACAAGCTCTGATGTGTACGCATTTGGGGTCCTACTTCTTGAGGTGGTTGCAGGAACAAGACCTGTTGGTTCATCAGATCAGTTTTTCTTGGTGGATTGGGTTCTTGAAAATTTCCAACTGGGTCAGATTCTTGAAGTGGTTGATCCAAAGTTAGGTTCAATTTATGAGGAAGAGGAAGTAGAACTGGTTCTAAAATTGGGTCTGCTATGCTCTCAAAACAAAGCTGAGTATAGACCCTCTATCGAACAAGTGACTAGGTACCTAAACTTTGATGACCCTTTTCCTGATATCTCTGATTGCAGATACTATGATTCTCAAAGTAGCACGACAAGCTTAGGATTTTTAGAAGCAATGTCTACGGGTAAGACTTCATCCTCGTACAGTTTACCCTCCATTGACAGGACTACAATGTCCATAGAAGCTGGCAGATAGCAGAAGAATATTCATCCAATTTGTTCTTTAATTTCCTTTTACCACATTAATTCCCATTTAATTGTTTGTACCTACTACACTTTACTTATCTTCCACCCAATTTATGAGACTTAACCGGTACACCTTGATCATTTTTTTATTTTTTTCAAGTCTTTGATTTTAAATGAGCTAACTAAAATGTTTAGTATTCAAATAATAAATATTAACTTCTGATCTTTAGTCAAATTTAGTTTCTTGAGTTTGTGAAATTTGATATATTTGTTTTCACGGATTAGTTTGGTCTTCTCTTATTCTTTTAAGGTTTAATACCGCTTTTGGTTCTTAGTTTGGGAGGTTTTGTTCAATATGGTCCTACCTTTTTTTCTTAGTAACAATTGATCTCACTTTTTGAAAAAACTGTTCAATTGACTCCTTTTTGGTTACGACGTCAATTTTCTAACGATGCTGGTTACGATGTCAATAAGTTCTTTCATGCATTCACCTATCCAAATGTTATTTTAATAGTACTGACATAATTTTATGTTAAAAATCATGTCATCATCATATACAATAAGGAATATAATAAACAATTTAAACTTGAATATGGGACCACTATGAATAAAAAGGACTCAATTAAACAATTTTTTTAAACGGTGAGATCAATTGTTATGAAAAAAAAGGTAGGACTATATTAAACAAACCCTCCTAAACTAAGGACCAAAAGCAGTATTAAACCTTCAATAATGCTTTTCATAGGATAGCAAGTGATAGATGTAAGAACTTAATTAAAATGTCGCAATATATTATAATGACTAACATAAACTTTTAATACAAAAAAAATAATTATTGTTTTGGCATGTGTGGATTGGTACAAATCAGGTATATATGTACATGAACAGGACGAGTACAGCCATTCAGAAAATGATGGACGGACTCTTGAAAAGTAATAAATTTAAGATGAGAGAAGATACTAGTCAATTGGGTTTGATTTTCAAGCTACCTTTTTCAACAGGAGAAGGAAAATGCATAAGATAAGAGTTTTTGTATGGAAATCTTATTTGATGAGTCATTAATAAATGCATATAAAAAAAGACTTGGAGGGTTTTCTTGTTTATATATCTTTCATATAGGTTATTTTTATTTAATATATAACAGTTCTAACTTATATTGAATTTTTAACGTGGTATACATCCTATAAGTGGAGTTAGTTAGCATATGTCAAATCCACTCATAAGCTAAATTCTTTAGTTTAATTTATAATTTATGTTATTTGTGAGAGCAAATGAAATAATGTATGGGTGATTAAAAATATAATCAGTAGTGTAATTGGAACCAATTTGTTTTCTCACTAAATTATTTGATTAAGGTTGACATGGTTGTTTTTTCAATTTGTTTTGATATTTTAATATTATGACATGGTTCTTGTTGGAAGTCTCATATCTAGAGTTGTCAAAATGAGTCACAATCCGCGAGCCAACCCGACTACCCACGATTCTGGTTGGGTTGGGTTGGGTTTGAAAAAATTGATTTTTTTTTATGCGGGTCAAATTTCAACCTGATTCATTCAAACCTGGCTCATGCAGGTTGAACCCGTGGTGAGCCGGGTTGGCCCACCAACCCACCTACCTAATTTTTTTTTAATTTATTATTTTATTTATGAAACCCTAAAAAATAAAATACTCTCTTCACTCACTATGTATATAAAAAAAATAACATCTGCTCTCACAAATCACTCTCACGGAGATAAAGAAGAAGATGATTCTAAGAGAAAATATTGTAAATTTATCTATTCAAGATTTTAATATTGTAAATGGATAAGGAACACAAAAATATGAATATAAGAAACTTATTTGTATGTTTTTTGTGTTTGCTTTTGGATGACATTTGGATATTATTGTACTTTTTATTATTATTTTGAATTGTCTTCAGTTTAACATCATCTTTTGGGAATGAAGTTTGTTTAAATTTGAATATAGAAAGCTTGTAATTTTTTTTATTTAAAAAAATTGCAAATAAATGGGCTAGTGCGCCAACTCGTTTATCCACCAACTCGTTGTGGGTCGAGCCGAGTTCAGATTTTTCTGACTCACTAATAAATGAGTCAGGTTGGCTCATTAAGTGACCAACCCGTGGTGGACCGGGTCGGGTCGAGCCGGATTACCCGTTTTGACACCTCTACACATCTATTAGATATAAGGTCAATTCATAATATATAAATAAATATAAACTTCATCTTACAAACTAATTTTATAGAATTAAGTTAGATTTAAAGTCTATTTTTTAACATAATATCATAACAATAGTTAGATATATCGTAACTAATTTTTTGTGGGGTTGGATATCTTTTTCACTTTAACCTCTTATTTTACATGTTTAGGTGCTTTAATATTTTAGAAATACAATTTTATAAACAGAAATTGAAGTTCACAATTGTCTGGGTCCCTTGTTAAATTCTATCTTTAAAGATAAGGTTTATAGGTTTGGTGATAGTTTAACTAATTATGGAATTTTATATTCTGACGGTTATGCATGCATGTGCCTTTTAGTTTTATAAATCACAAAATGCAGTCATGCAATATGTTAGGAAAGACAATAACTATATGTTTTTTTGATAATTCACTCAAAACAATTCTTTCAGACAGTAATGAAGTTATATTTTTCAAAAACTCTGTTTTTGGTTTCTCAAAAAGCTTTAAAAAACAACGTAAGAAATACGTTTCCCTGACAAATGTTGATAGCCAACGTGTGGCTTATAATGAAGGAGTTTTTTTTTTTTTTTTTTTTTTTTTTTTTTTTTTTTTTTTTTTTTGCATTTAGTCTTTATAAGAATTCCCTTTTGTATTGTTTTTATTTATCTTGTTCCTTTTCGGTCTTTCTTTATCTATCTTTTCTACCAATTTAGGTGGACCACTTGTATCAAATGATATATTAAATCAGTGGGCTTCAATAGGCAAAAACACTATTTTGGTCCATTTGTTTTTAATTATTGAAGAAAACAAATTATGAAAATGGATAAATAGTATAGTAAGATTTTAATTTAAATATTTTTAAAATTGAAGTTGTGTTATGTTAACAAAACTCTGGTTCAAATATTTTAAAATAAAGTCGAAGTAACATGATACGATTGAGTATAAAATAATAGAAAAAAAAATATTAAATTATTGTTATAAATTTAGGGATTGAAAATAGTTTTAAGTCATTATTATAAGATAGTTTTATCATGTTTATTTTTATTTGGCTCAATATATATATATATATATATATATATATATATATATATATATATATATATATTTTCAAGAGTATAATTTAATAAGATTAATTTTACTTTTTTATTTTGGAATAGTTTAAATATATGTTTATTTGGTCGCACGAACTTGGACAATTTGACATTATGATTATTATTTATGGTGAGCATTATATTATTATTAATTACATTGTTATTATGTTTTGGGTAAATATTATTCTAATGGGAACATAGGTCCCACAATCCTTGTTGATCATATAAATACAATTAGTATTCTTTAAGGAGTATACACTTCATAATTACTCATACTCATTATATTCATATAAAGATCCTAAACCCTCTCTTATTGACTTGAGTAGGAGAATCTTTTGCAGGTTGGTCTTCCCTTCAGAACAACAAGGGATTCAACTTTGGTCATCAAGAGCACTCAAGCCATTGTTAGGATCTTGCCATCTATATGCAAATCTACGCTCAAAATCCTGGTAAAATCATTTGGCACCCAACGAAGGGCGTCAGTAAAACTCTTCACTAAGGTGACAATGGTAAAAATCCACGGAGGTGGAATTGATAAAGGTCCACGAAGGTGGCAACAATAAAAGTCCACGGAGGAGGCAACAAGAAAAGTATACAAACGTGACAATGAGGAAAGACCACAGAGCAGGCAGTGAGAAAAGATCACAGAGGTGGCAACGAGAAAAGACCACAAAGGTGGCAACAAGAAAAGACTACAAAGGTGACAAAGAGAAAGGACTAGGAAGGTGGCAACACAAAAAGCCACAAAGGTGGGAACGAGAAAAGACCACGAAGGAGGCAACAAGAAAAGACCATAGACGTGGCACCCGAGTTACTTAGATGACACCATAAGTTTTCCATGCGACGTACCAAAAGGCTTCTAAACGAGGCACCAAAAGCTCTCTAAGTGAGGCACCAGAAGCCCTCAAAGCGAGGCACCAGAAGCCCTCTAAGTGAGGTACCAAAAGCCTTCCAAGTGAGGTACCAAAAGCCCATCATGCAAGGCACCATAAGCCCTCCAAGCGAGACACCATGCTACTTCAACAAGCTGAGTTACGTCACCAAGAAACTTTCATAAAAAAGACCTCCAAGCAAGGTATTGGGCTACTTCACCAAGAAAACTGAGTTACTTCACCAAGTAACGAAATAAAAGCCCTTTAGACAAGGCAAGGAATTAAGTCACTCAAACAAAATAGAAGAAGAAACATCGATCTATTTGAGTAAAAGCAAACAATTCATTAGATCGAGTAAAGGATACTCTTGGTGTCCGAGTACTTGAGTATGAGAAAAACTCAGTATTCTAGTGCCTAAGTATAGGAAGAACTCAACATCCAAGTGCTCAAGCATAAAAAGAAATTCAACATATTCAGTGCCTTAGTACAGGAATAGCTTGGCATCCAATGCCCAAGCACAAAAAGCAATTCAGTGCCCGAGTAAAGGAATAACTCGACATGCTAGTGCCCGAGCATTTTGGATGACTAAGTACAGGAGCAACTTGGCATTCTAGTATATGGGTAACTCGACTAGAGTACAAGAGCAGATAAAAGTTTGGCGTGACAAATGCACAAATACAGAATAACAAGAAAATCAACATTCCAATACTAGTTTAGATGAGTTCTTTGTTGCCTTGAGTCCAAACCAGGTCCAAAGAAGGCGACCTACCAACCAATCATTTAGGAAGTTGGCAAACCTTAATATCACGACTAAAAATTTGTTAAGACAAGATCTTCTATCAGCTTACTCACAACAGTTGCTTAAGGGTAGAATACTATGATGTGAGTGTATTTGCTTAAGGGTAAAAAGCTAAATATAATATTTCTTACTTTTATTTGTTTTGGTGTATTTTCTGCATTGGTGATGAACGTTCAGTGTGCTTTTGAATTTTATATTTATTGATTGATACTTATGAGCTATCTATTATCATTGTTGATTCCAATTTTATTGATGTTGTGTTATTTTAATCTTCTGACTCTTTGTATTTTTTTTTTTGTCTTTTAATTGATGATTTACTACATACTATGTTATTATATAAACTTGCAAGTGAGTTAAGATTCAAACTTTGATTTTCAATAATGTGTTTGGATAAGAAATTTTAAGAAGGGAATGCCATATTTAAAGGGACAATTAAGTTTTTTACCCCGAAGTCTACATTTGGTTTGGGTATTTAATTTTAAGGTTTTAGCAAAGTTTGTCATTCTTTGAAATGAGAAATTTGAAATTTTAGGTTATGATGATAGATGAAATGCTGATCACCAAAAGAAAAAGTCGATAGATGGAATTTTAAAATTCCTTAGTCACAGAGTTAACCTTCACAGTGATAAATGGTATGTGTGTGGGCATCACAAAAGAATTCATTATGCATTCAAAAAAGGAAGAGAACAACGAGAGGTAGAAGAAAAGAATTCTAATAATATGTAAAAGTATTGTTCTGTACAGTGAGTGATATAAAGCAGAGAAGGTTACATATATATAAGATAAGAGATGGGAAAGAATAGAAAAAAAAAACAGAAAGCAATAAATGAGGAGCGTGAAGCAGTGCAATTGAGATATTATTTCTGATAGTCCCCCCTCAAGCTTGGCATATATATCAAGTGTGTCGAGCTTGGAATTTATATTGTGAAATGCGGAAGGAGAAAGTGACTTGGTGAGGATATCGGCAATCAGAGTCTGGAATCAGGGCATCCGGCTTGAGGGTGATACTGCTTGTGGCTTTGAGAAAAATGCCCTGACCAGGGGTGTTCTTGATGTAGCGTAGGATGCGAAATGCAGCTTGATGATGAGCTTGAGTAGGGGAAGCAAGGTATTGGCTGAGGTGATGAACAGCGTAAGTTATATCTGGATGTGTGTTGGTAAGATATATGAGACGCCTGATCAAACGACGAAAAGCAGTGGGGTCAGCATGTTGGTCACCGTCAGAGGAAACCTTGGCAGAAAAATTCATGGGAGTGCTAACAAGAGCAGCAGCAAGCATTCCGATTTCATGAAGTAGATCCAAAGCATATTTTTTACGCTGAGAAAGGTGAATACCTGCAGAGTTACGAGCAACCTCGAAACCCAAAAAGTAAGACAAGTTACCCATGTTTTTTATTTTGAACTGAGCATTGAGAATATTGATGATGCGATCAATTTCATGCATATTGTTACCGGTAAGGATGATATCATCAACATAAATGAGTAAGATAGTAATTGTAGCACCATTATATTTGATAAAAAGAGAGTGATCACCAGAGGTTTCAGTAAACATGTTAGAGAGAAGGAAAGAAGACAGCTTGTCATACCATTAGCGGCTGGCTTGTTTCAAGCCATAAAGGGATTTATGTAAAAGACAAACTTTGTTGTGTTTGGAATCATGGAATCTCGGTGGAGGTTGCATGTAGACTTCTTCATTTAATTCTCCATGTAAGAAAGCATTGTTGACGTCAAAATGAGAGAACTAACCTGACAGTGGTGAGTTTGATAACTGGTGAGAAGGTATCAAAATAGTCAATGCCTTCCAATTGTGTATACCCTTTAGCAACAAGGCGAGCCTTGAACCTGTCAACAGTGTCGTCAGCTTTGTGTTTTGTTTTATAAACCCATTTGCAACCTATGGCTTTCTTGTTGGGAGGAAGATTAATAAGAGTTCAGGTCTTATTTTGTTCAAGAGTAGTAATTTCTGCCTTCATAGCAGCATGCCAATGTTCATATTGAATGGCTTCTTTTTAGTCAATGGGATCATGTGTTAAATCAATAAAGGATATAAAACCTTTATATGTCGGAGACAACCTGTCAAAACTAAGAACATTCTCAATAGGATATTTAGTAGTAAAGTTACTATAAGAAGCTATTTGAAAATCTTTCAAATATGCAGGTGTTTTCCTTTGTCTAGTGGATCTCCTAAGGGAGGTAATGTTGGTGTCGATATGAGTAGCAGGAGTAGTAGAGGGAATAGGGGCAGGATGATAGGTTTGATGTAGGTCATGAAAAGTATCAGGATGATGGAGAGGCAAGGGTAAAGTGGAGTTTGGTGGGGAAGGAGGAATGTTATTGGGAAATTCATTTTCACAAAAAATAACATTGCGAGAAATCTGTATGTCATGGTTGTCTAGTCTATAGGTGATGTATCCTTTTGTTGTAGGATGAAGGAAGATGCTTGGGGTAGCCCATGGGTCAAGTTTTTTTCTGTGAGCTTGGAGGGAGGGTGCTAGTATAACAAAGGCATCCAAACACCTTAAGTCTGGAAATATCAAAATCTTTATGAAAGAGTTTGTCATAGGGAGAGTTGTTATTAAGAAGAAGAGTTGATAAGAAGAGCTGCATAGTTAAGGGCATATGTCCAAAATTGATTAGGAAGTTTTGAGTGAAAGAGCAAGGCCCTAGTAACACTTAAGAGGTGTTGATGTTTTCTTCAACAATATCGTTTTGTTGGGGTGTCTCATTGCATGAAGTTTGGTGAATAATCCCTTGAGAGTTAAAATAATCATGCATAGTAAACTCTGACCCATTATCAGACCTGATGACTTTAATAGTTGTTTGGAATTGATTTTTGACATGTGATATGAAATGCAAAAGATGATTGCAAGTTTCGAATTTAGCATGCATCAAATGAACCTAAGTATATCTAGTATGGTCATCAACAATAGTAAGGAAGTATTTATGAGAATGTAGGGATGCAGTGGGACAAGGTCCCCAAATATCAACATGTATGATATCAAAAGCATGAGAAGCAACAAAATTATTTGAAGTAAAAGGCAATTTCTTTTGCTTAGCAATGTGGCAGGCATTACAATTGTCTGTCCGAAAACTTATGCAAGGGTATTTTTGTTCAAGAATATCTAAACGTTTATCAGATAAGTGGCCTAAGCGGTTGTGCCAAATATTATTTCTATCGGTAGTGTGTGTGTTGTGTGTACTGGTAGTATGTACAAAGCCAACAGCAGTGAGGTTCAGTCCGTGAAAAACATACAGGCCGGCGTGAGTTTCAACTGTACCAATCTTGTGATGTGTTGTTGAGTCCTGGACAAAACATGTGGAATGTAAAGAACATCTCTAAGACAAATTTTATCACAGAGTTGAATAGTTCCTTTATGTGTAGCTTGTGTAGTGATGCCATTAGGAAGATTAATTTTCACAGGTTTAATTTGATCATAAGAATTGAGAGAAGAAACAACATGGTTAGTGGCGCCAGAGTCCAATATCCATGTTGTGGTACTTGAATCACCAGCTGTGTTAAAATGCAGAAGCGTTTTACCTGTATATGAGGAACTAGAAATTAAGGAGCCAATTTGAGAATTGGAGATGACAACAGCATCAATGTTAGGATTGAGAAGATCCAGAAGAGCTTGGTACTGTTGTTTTGTGAGTCGCATTTCATGATCAAGTGTTTCTCCTTGATTATCATTGGCAGGTTCTTGATTTCTTGAAAGAAGACTTTTACCATTGTAGAATTTGTGACCTGGTGGGAACCCATGCTTCTTGTAACACACATCAACAATATGACCGCTTTTGCCACAGTGGGAACAAGATTTTTTGTTGGATGAAGGTTTCGCAGGAAAGCCGTGCTTCTTGAAACAGACATTATCAGTGTGGCCAGTCTTGCCACAAAAAGAACAGGTGACAATGCTTATAGTGGCAGTGATATTGTTAGATTCCAAATGATTCAAAAAGTTGCTATTCACTAATTGTCTTTCTTGTTACATGACATAGGAGAAAATTTTGGAAACAGGAGGTATGGGATCCATTAGGAGAACATGAGATTGAATGTTACCGTATTGTTCGTTCAAGCCTCTCAGAAATTGCAGGGCTCGGTCCTCATGTTTTCTTTGTGAAATGATGGAGAGCACTTTGTAGGAGCATTTGACAACGTAGGTGCAGATCGGGTCAGGTCTGAAATTGTCCAATTCGTCCCATACAATGTGTAATCTTGTGTAGAACTCAGTGATAGTTTGGCTGCCCTGTTTGAGAGAAGAAGCTTCTTTCTACAGTTCGGAGATGCGCAACAGATCTCCTTGAAAAAACCTAGATTTGAGATCATTCCAAATAACGTTGGCATCATCCATCCAAAGAATGTTGTGCCTAATCTCTGGAGAAACGGAGTGAACCAACCACGAGACCACCATGTTGTTGCATCGCTTCCAAGCATTGTGCGATGGGTCTTCTCTGGACGGTTCTTTAGTAGTTCCATCGATGAATTGTGCTTTATTCTTGGCACTTAACGTAGTGGTCACAAATTTACTTCAGGCATGGTAATTGTTCGAATCAAGAAGAGGAGAAACAAGAGATGTGGATGGGCTTTCGCTGGGATGAAGGTATAGGAAGCTTGAAGGATGATTATTCTCATCATTCATGGCGGAACCGAAAAAGAAAGAAAAAGATCTTCAAGAATCTCACAAGACGAAAGGCAGAGAGGATGACAGAGTGTAAGGCGCAGCAGAGCACTTCAAATGAAGAGCTCTGATACCATCACAGAGATAACCTTCACAGTGATAAATGGTATGTTTGTGGGCATCACAGAAGAATTCATTATGCATTCAGAAAAGGAAGAGAACAACGAGAGGTAGAAGAAACGAATTCTAATAATATGTAAAAGTATTGTTTTGTACAGTGAGTGATATAAAGCAGAGAAGGTTACATATATTTAAGATAAGAGATGGGAAAGAATAGAAAAAAACAGAAAGCAATAAATGAGGAGCGTGAAGCGATGCGGTGCAATGGATATGGTTGAGATATTATTTCTGACGCTTAGATCTTTGTCTTTATTATGCTATGAAGTACCTAGTGCCAGTTTGTAATCCGTTTGTGCTTCTGTAAACACAACATTTATTTTTGAGAGAAATGATCAACCTCGTGCATTCTTGTTTATCCTTTCTACAATCACTCAGTTGTCAATGTTTTTATTTCGAACATTTTGTATGTTTCTAACGTTTGAGTCAACCTTGGTATGACAACTGTAAAGGTTTCCAATTGCATTGGTAGGTAGCCTCCTAAATTACATCAACGTCCACAGTCAAATCAAACTTAAATCTACGGGTAAAGCTCCGCTACGTCATTGGGTATGACTTCAGAGTTTTTGGAACTCACACCAGTTATCTTGATTCATATTATCCATAATCCCAAAATAAATGTGGCAACTGAATATTTTAAATTAAATTTCAAATTATTAAAAACGGTCAAAGATTTCTTTCTTTCTATATTAGCATTCAACGGTCAAGGTCATGGAGTTATTTACTCATTTTTCTACTTGTATAGCATTTTTATAGTTTGTTTGATGTTCCTTTATTTATATACAATAAGTTTTAGATAACATTATTTTATTCTTTTTTTTATCTTACTTGACAGTTTATGCAAAAGGACAAACATGAAAAGTTGATACCAAGTTGGAGCAATTTGTTTGTCAATGGATTTTGGAAGTCGACAATGTTCGAAGGAATCAAGTGTTGCAATATTTAGGCATTTTGTAGATATTTTGGAGAATAGTGATTTTTGCAAAGTTAATTATTGTTTGTTTAGAACTTTTTCAATATGTATTGATGTTGACTGAACATATATTTTCTTACGAATGTTGAAAGAGATGTAGTTGTTACATTTATTGTTAATGAAATTTGGAGATCAAAATGATCAATGTTTTAAACGTTTTCACTCCAGTCTGCACTAAATTTGGATGTCAAGATTTATGAAATGTTGTTTGTAGAAAGAAATATGAAAATTAATTGGTTTCAAATTACTTCAAAGTGGAAAAAATGATGACAAATAAATTTGGCAATCCAAAATGAATGTCATATTCATAGTTGATCTTCCTATGCGAAAACCTCACCTGAAGTACCCACTTAATTAGCCTTTGATACCCCTTTTGTTCTTGCACCATGAGTTTTAGTAAATATTGTTATTTTACCACGTATTTGTTCATAAATTGTATAAAAATTGGTTCCAAATTACTTTTAAGTGGAAAAAATGATGACAAATAAATTAGGCAATCCAAAATGAATGTGATATTCATAGTTTACCTTCCTGTACAAAAAGCTCACCTGAATTATTTGTCATAGTTGATGACAAATAATTACTTTTTCCATTAAGGTCACATTATAATATGATATTATATTACAGTAGTAAAGGACTGACATGAGAATATTTTAACAACATACTAATAAAAAACTCGACCATAAATATAGAAACTTTGTCTTTAGTCATTAGTCTTTTATTGCACCTTAACTTGGAACAGTGGATTACTTAGAATGGTTAAAAAGAGAACGTTGGCATGAGCGATTGACAAGTTTCCTTAGTGTGTCGTCTATTTTGTTGGCATCAACGGGGTTTGATGGAATGAAAGTTATGGACGAAGTGTTTATTTGGTTTGTTGTCGTTGCATACAAGCCTTCTAGAAATTCATTGTACTCTGTTTGTTTCAGATGAAGGATGTCCGACGGATCCAATTGGAAATCCTGAAAGCAAAGGAAGGTAAGGTGGATGAAAATTATGTTCAACGTAAATAATGGTCAATAATACCAAAACGAAAATATAATTTTAACTATATCAATAAAAGAATATATATTTGTATACCATCAATATTAAAAAACTCGGTAATGTTGAAACAGTTGTATCTGATCAAAAATCAATTATGGGGAACACGTGACTTTTTTGTCAAAAACTGATACAGTTGAGTCTAAATGAAGAGCAAATCTTAAATTATGATGGCTTTAAATGCTTTACATTTTGGCCTTTTCTAGCTTCATATGTTGCTGAAATTCAGCAATCCTATGATCTGATTCTGACTAAAACAAAGAAAACCAAAACATGAAAACAAAAAATAAACATTGTTAGTTAAGTAATTATTTTCATGTTTGTCTTTTTGGAATGAAACAAATTAGATCATGTGTCAATATAACATGTACTGTCCAATACTAGCATATGGTTTTAGTAAGCAATACAAACGAGCCTTGTTTGTTGCTTTTGTCTTTTGTCTTTTTTTCTTTTTTTTTCATGGTTTGTCAATGAACTTCTCTGTTTTATTGAGGATTTCACTAAAGGCATTGATACATTAATCCCAAAGTTTGACTATAAGCAAAAGAAGGTGTTGGCTATAAAGCAATAAAGAGCCCTTTATCTAGTCTTGCTTTTATTTTCTACTCTAAATTTCACCGCAAATATTTTAATTTCCTTTACCCTTCTTTGGCAAATCAAAATTAATAACAGCTTTGTCTTATCATTCAGAGAGGCGATATACAAGGTTAGTACAAAAACAACCTTAAATAATCTAATAAATATTGATTAACTCAGTTTAAACAAGTAGTTTAGTACATTAACAGGTTCATATCTCTTTATATAATTAAATTATTGTAGCATTCTAGTTAATACTTTTAATTCCAAAGCATTATCTAATACTTAATATAATATACTAATAACTCCTTTATACAATATAATATAATATAACATATATAGATCATACACTTTTATTTTGCATATATCACAAGAAGGATCGTAGGAAGATTGATCAATCAATATGTTCATAGTTAATAATCCATTATAAAATTAGACAAATTAGTTATACATCATAACTAATCAATCCCAAATTGATTCATAACTAACCACCAGAAATCGTAAGTTATCATAATTAACCAACAAAAATCAATACCAATTGATTCATATAAATAATCGAAAATATGTCTACAAGGATTTTATACAAAAATCTAAGTCTACAATCAAGGATTTTATACAAAAATCTGTCAATAGAAACCAACAGAAATCTATACATCAAGGATTTTAGCGTGAAAATTCTTTCCTGGTGAAAGGAACAACCAGGGATCTTGCCTTGGAAAAATATGTCTACAATCAGAAGTAGGGTCACAAACTTTCTCTCTTTTAATACAAGAGACTCTCCCAATCATCTCACCCAGATAAGGACGAATAGAGAACTATGTTTCTTCTTTTTCACTATACCTATTACAAGATAGAGTACTATGTCCACTCTCGATAGTGGCTTGGGAGCTATATACAAGGTGCAGAGGGATATAGGTCAACTAAGATCTGGAGCTTTTGATAAATTATCAAACTTAGCCATTCAAAATGGAACATTAGCTAGTCAATATAAACCACCCAAGATTCATTAGTAGAATATGGGGATAAGAAGGCGGGCATTAGGTTTCGGTTCCCCAAAAACCGAAGTATATGTAAACATAATGGCATACTTGTAAATTTAGTGACAATATAGGCATCGGTTCGTTGAGAACCGAAGCATAAATCAACAATTACCTCGGTTAAAGTAAAAAATCGATGCGTAAAGTTTGGCAATTTCCCGCCTCCACCCTGCCTGTTTTTCCACGTGGACCTGTGATGCTTTAAGGCACCGTTTTGCTGAGACTCGAGGCGTATACTATGAAATTAGGCATCGATTTATTGGAGCACTCGAGGCAGTAGCATTTTGACCTCTGTTTAGTGTAAAACCGAGGCACATAATGCCTTTATATTTTCAGCCCAAATGAAATTACCCTACGCATTCACTCTTTTCTTCCTCCGCTGCTTTTACACCCTTTTACTATCGTCGCTGTCACTCTTCCTTCGCTAGCGCCACCGCTCAGGGTCGTCGGTCCGCCTTTGCCACCGCTACAGGGTTGCTGCTCTGTCGCCCCCACTACAGTGTGCTCACGGTGCCTCTTCTCGCAGAAAAACTCAAATAGCTACCTTGCCGCTACTGCGTCGCGTCGCTGCCTTCCGCCGCTGCCTCGCCTCCGTGTTGTCAAGACATCCTCGCCGTCGTCGCCCACTCTGCCGTCGTCGCCTCTGGAGTAAGAGCAAGCGGAGGCCGTTGGTGATGAAAAAGCTCAGATCTACAGATCTGAAGGCCCAGCTTCCGCCCCTAAAAACCCCTCCTCACAGATCTGAGAGAGAAACGTCGTTGCTCCATCGCGTCACGTCTTCGCTGAGGCCAGTCGTCGGAGCCGCCATTGCTCACGTTGGAGGAAGTCACGCCGTGGTGAAGTCACCTTTGCTACCCTAACCCACTCTCTTTTCTTTTTAAAACAAAACGCCCCAAAGTCCTAATGTAATCTCCCATGTTTTTTGCTTAAGGATTCAACTCCTTTGTTGCTTAATTTCATTATCTGTTTTGCTTAACTTGAGAAACTATTTTGTAGGTATGCTGTTGTGACGGGAGCAAATAAAGGAATTGGATTTGCGATATGCAAGAAATTGGCTTCAAATTGGTTCACTGTGGTGCTCACAGCTAGAGATGAGAAGAGGGGTGTTGAAGCTGTTGAGAAACTCAAAGAACTTGGTCTCCGTGGCCATGTGGTTTTTCATCAACTGGATGTTATTGATCTGATTTGTAGTGTTTGAAATGGAATTAGTATATTTGTTTGAGCAAAGAGCATTATAAAGGCATTATGTTCTAGTGTTCACAACTGTAGCCAATAATCATGTTAATTTTTGTGAATTATTTTCCCCCATATATATGTAAAGAAAGAGATTGATGAAGTGTGCATAACTTGATGGTTGTTGGTTGTTGGCTTAACGAAATTTGCAGAGGAAAATTTGATGTCTCATTTGGCTGTTGGTTCCATTTGACGTAGGTGAAAAAGGAGCAGAGCACATTTCTGGATATGGCGTTCTATTTCTACTGTCTCGGTTCACAATCTAGCAAAAAAAAACACCTTTTACGGTCTCGGTTTTATTTTAAACGAGCCAAAAACATAAATCTTTATACCTCGGTTCATAACCGAGTTGAAAAGTGATAGGCATTTTACCTCGTCTTTGTTTACCTCGGTTGCAAAACCGATGTGTATAGGCCAAAACAACCGAGGTCTATTCCTTCTATTGCACTAGTGATTATAAGGAATCATGAAGTTATCAAACTCTTGGGAAATTTAGCCATTGTGACAATGTTGTTTGATGGTTAATACCACTTAGATAATGGAATGTCTACCAATGTTTTGTTGATTTCAATCTGATTATGTACAAATAGGTGTAATTGAAAGATTATAGTTAATGCATATTTTCGAGAGGTTAATAGTAATAGATTTGTCCTTTCCCCTATACTATAACGGGACACAAAAAATGTTGGTACGCAAAGATAAAAATGCAGAAGAATGTTTGTATGCAAAGATGAAAATGCAGAAGTGATCTCTGTATCTTATTGAAAAGAAATAAAGTGGACTACTTTATAGCCTTACAAATCAGAAATAAAATAAAACTGTTGCAATGCGTAAGGCGCATAACTTCTATATTTACGTTTGAATTATTCAAAAAGTAACTGAACTTTTAAAATACTAACAAATCCTCCCTTAAACCGAATGCTAGCAATCAGTTTATATCAGATTCAGCACATACTCCTAGTGACTTTCGTAATGTATAAAAAGTATCCAATTTGAGAGGTTTAGTCATGATATCAACCACCTGTTCTTGTGTTTGACAATGTATCATCTTGATAGTTCCTTTCTTTGTAAGATTCTGAAGGAAATGGAAGCGACATCAATATGTTTACAACGTCCATGCATTACCGGATTCTTTGCCAGCTTAATAACAGAGCTACTATCACAATGAATCACAATAGATTGACTTTGCATTCCATACAGTTTTTCCAACACCCTATTAAGCCAAATCGCTTGATAAGCACATGATGCTACACCAATAAATTCAGCCTTGGTAGTTGATAGACTCACAATTGGTTGTTTCTTTGATGACCAAGAAACAACAGTTGAACATAATAAGAACACTTAACCTGAAGTACTTTTCCTGTCATCTAAATCGTCGGCATAATCACTGTCAGTGTAAGCGATAAGTTCATTGTTTCCTCCCTTTTTGTAGAAAATGCCAAATTCAATTGTTCCTTTTAAATATCTCACACCCTTTTAGCTGTCAATAAATGTAACTCAGTAGGATTCTCCATGTACCTGCTAATTAAGCTTATCACAAACATCATATCAGGTCGAGTGGAGGTTAAATACATAAGACTTCCCACAATTTGTTTTTAATAAGTCTTGTCCACCTTTACACCAATATCTTCCTTTGTGAGTTTAGTACCTAGAACATATGGGTTTTGAACTGAATTGCTTTTATCCATTCCAAATCATTGCAGTATTGCTTATGCATATTTCTTTTGACATAAGAAAATGCCATTGATTCGTTGCACGACTTCAAGACTCAAAAAATATCTCATTTTACCAAGGTCGATCATAGCAAATTCATGTTTCATGGAGTTCTTGAAATTTTCAAACATCAACTCATCATTGCCAGTAAAGATAAGGTCATCAACATACAAACTAACAATTAATATGGTACCTTCTTTTTCTTTCTTCACAAATAGAGTATACTCGTAGTCACACTTCTCAAAACCTTTCTTCAAGAAGTAGGCTTCTATGTGGCTATACCAAGCGTGTGATGCTTGCTTAAGTCCATAAAGAGCTTTCTTCAATTTGTACACTTTATGCTCAGCCCCATTTTGTTCATAACCACAAGGTTGGTGTACATACACTGTTTCATCTAGCTTTCCATGTAGAAAAGCAGATTTCACATCTAGCTGATAGAGTGTCCATCCCTGTTGAGCCGCAATTGCTACTACTAAGCGAATGGTCTCCATGCGAGCTACTGGTGCAAATACTTCAGTGTAGCCCACCCCATACTCTTGTGCATACCCCTTCACTACAAGTCTGGCTTTATATTTATCCACAACACCATTCTCTTTGAATTTGGTTTTATAAATCCATTTCACACCCACTTTCTTGGCACCATCAGGTAATTCCACCAATTCCCATGTGTCATTTCTGTTTAATTCTTCCAATTCCTCATCCATGGCTTTCCTCCATTTTGGAATCTGTTCGACAATAGCAAAGTGTGTGGGATCATTATCACTTGTTGTAGATAGAGGCATATTTGTTTCTGGACTGTCTTCAAAAAATTCTGCACCAGTTTCGTAGTCTCTCATCCAAAGAGGTGGTCTTCGAGATCGTTGCAAAATAAGACTATGTTCTGTTGTCAAAGGATAAGAGGAAATATTATGTTCATTTTCTCCTCTATCAAGATCATGACATACCTGTTGTTATGTTGCATTTGGCGTTGTGTTTTCAACCTCATGTTCTTCATCGTTAATAACATCTTCTTTATCTCCCCATTCTAAATCACATGCAATGGTTGCGACATGTTGCTTATCCCAATCCCAACTTTTGTTTTCATCAAAAACAACGTCTCTACTGATGATAATTTTTTTTGAAATTGGATGATACAATTTATAAGCTTTTGAGACTTCACTGACTCCCAAAAAAACACAACTTTGACTTTTATTATCTAACTTGGTCCGCGTAGCATCTGACACATGAACATGTGAAAGGCAACCAAAAATGCGAAAATACTTAACTGAAGGTTTGACTCCACTCCAAGCTTCTTCGGGAGTTTGATTTTTCACGGCTAATGTGGGACTTCGACTTAAATGCACCGACTAAGCGGTAGCTTCAACCCAAAAGATTTTAGGCATCTTCTTCACTGAGAGCATGCTTCAAACCATGTTCATAATGGTTCGATTCTTGCGTTCTGCTATCCCATTCTGTTGTGAAGTATATGTGGTTGTTAATTGTCTACGAATACCATTGTCAGAACAAAATTTGGTGAAGTCTTGAGGGGTAAATTCTCCCCCACGATCAGTGCGCAGGCCTTTGATGGAGGACTCAACTTCTTTTTCAACATGAACTTTGAAATTCTTGAAGATAAAAAAAGCTTCTGACTTTTTAGTCAAGAAGTAGATCCAAGTTTTCCTGCTAAAGTCATCAATAAAAGTGAGTAAATACCTCTTTTTACTATTGGAGATAGGTGTAATTGGTCCGCAAATATCTACATGAATTAGTTGTAGAATCTGCGTAGCTCGCCAAGAAGACGCCTTTGGAAATGAATCACGTGACTGCTTCCCTATTAAATAGTGCTTGCATAATTTGGTAGGGGTCTTGATCAATGGTAAACTACCATATTCTACTGATAAAGAGTTTATAGACCCCGAAAATTTAAATGACCATATCTACAGTGCCAAAGATGCATGTTGTCCTCTACTGTTGTGTGGAAGCAAGTGGTTTTGGTAGGTGAAGAAATGGCATGCAGTAGGAACATTCAATTGGAAGACATGTGAGTTTCCATTAGTAAACCATTTTGTGGATGATACACTTTGCACTTGCCGTGTTGGAAGAGAATGCTAAGGCCTTTTTCTTGTAATTGCCCGATACTAAGTAGGTTGTTTCTTAAGTCTGGCACGAAAAAGACATCTGTAACTGTATAGGTGTTGCCATGCATGTAAAGTCTAATGCTGCCTTTTCCCGTGATAGCCATATTGGAGTTATTGTCTAATTTGACCGTGTCTTTGTAATGTTCATCAAGATCTGAAAAGTACTCTTTCCTCCCACACATGTGATTGCTACATTCAGAATCAAGGAACCACATAGTATCTTCATTTGTCTTGGTTATCTCTGTATGAGCCATCAACAACATTTCTTCATCATTCTCAACATAGTTAGCTTCTCTTTGTTGGGATGGACATTCCCAGCTGAAATGTCCAAGGTGATGACAGGTGTAACATTCCACATGAGATTTGTCAAAACTTTGTCGACCTCGTCCACGGCTGCGTCCTCTTCCGCGCCGTCCAAAGCTTCCCCTACGCCCTTCATATCCTCGACCCTGGGCTGTGTTGTAACCTACATGGGAAACTTGCAGGGCCTGTTCTTCTTCCACGTGAGATGACATTCGAAGCTCATGTAAAAGGAGACTACTTTGTAGTTCATTAACCGTTAGTGTCTGAGTATCCTTAGACTCCTCAATGGAACACAACATAGTCAAATTTTGGAGTCATGGATCTTAGAATTTTTTCAACAACCGCAACATCACCTTTGCTTTCACCATTAGCTTTCATCTTGTTGGCGATAATGAGTGTCCGAGCAAAATAATCATTAATGGACTCCCCCTGCTTCATGTGGAGAATTTCAAATTCTCTTTGGAGAGCTTGCAATTGTGCTCACTTAACCTTCAAAGTGTCGTGGTACTTTTGCTTTAGTGAGTCCCATATATCTTTTGTAGTATCCTTGTTGAGGATTGTTTCTAGAATTGAACGATCTAGTGCTTGATACAAGTAATTCTTTGCCTTTAAATCCTTTAACTTCTGGTCTTCAACATGTTTCCTCTGTACTACGGTAAGAGGTGTGTCTTCTGCAGATTCAGGGATGCCATGCTGCACCGGCTCCCAGTACTCCTTGGATCTTAAGAAGTTCTCAATAAGCATAGCCCAGTGGTCATAATGACCATCAAATTTGGGTATAGCAAGCTAGACAAATGAATTTTCTGATGCCATTGCGTATGATGGTTAGAAAACTGCTACTTTTATTTTTGGATTAGGCCCCGAATGGAGCTCTGATACCATAATGTTGGTATGCAAAGATAAAAATGCAGAAGAACGTTGGTATGCAAAGATGAAAATGCAGAAGTGCTCTCTGTATCTTATTGAAAAGAAATAAAGTGAGCTACTTTATAGCCTTACAAATCAGAAACAAAATAAAACTGCTGCAGCGCATAAGGCGCATACTCCTATAGTTACGTTTGACTTATTCAAAAAGTAACTGAACTTTTAAAATACTAACAAAAAAGCACAAATGGTTGTTGAAACCCCAATTTTCCGTTTGCCAAATAGAAAGCACAGTTGGGATTTTCTTACTTCGTGAATGAAAACGCAGGTTCAAACAAGTCATAGTTTAAAGGAAGAAGAAACTTTTTATAAAATGAAAACTTATTGTTTTAAGATTTTAAGTAAAGAATGATATTAATCTTTTACCTACTTACAGGAAAATAAATTGTCAAGAATAAAAGAAAAACTAGTAAAATTTATGAAATCAGTAATTCAAATTATAATAATCATTATTAAATTGTTGATTTTTTGTGTTGAAAACATTCTGAATTATAACTACAATTTGTCACCTTCATTTTATATTTAAATGACTTATTTTTATCGTTTCCTTTTTCTAACACTTAAACTAAAATAAAGAAAATATAATATATTTAATAACTTGAAAATGGCCTATAGCGTCAGTTCTTCCATTCATCCCATATATTGCAGCGGTTACCATAACTAACTCCTTTTTCTGCCTAGCACAGTTCCCAATTCTGCCTTCTAAACGCTTTTCGGCGCAGGCTTCCTAGATGCCATCTTCCTTGATATTTGTTCAACTTCTTGATTGCTTCTTTGACCTTATTTGATATCCTTTCTTTATACTCCGTGTCTCGAATCCCTCACGTTTTTTTTCCATATTATCCTCTTGTTTATATCATCTTATCATTTTTAATGTCTTTACTTTGATGCTTCGATCACTGAACAGGTGTATACTTTTAAACATTTGTTTAATGTTCATATATATTATTTATACCAAAACCTAATTTCGAGAGTTTTTCCTATTTTATTCCATTTTTCTTACGATGTGAAATTTTACGGAAAAATCTTTATTTTATTTTTTGAATTTTTTTTACAAAAATCTACATATCAAATATTTTACAAAATACAATTTTTTTTTTTTTGGTAATGAGTTGAATTACAAACCTCAAATCACAAATCTAGTAATGTCAAAGCTTCGAAGTAAAACACAATCATTCACTAAAAAAAATTTAAATATTTTCTGCTACCCTAAATAATAGCTAGATGAAACGAATTCAACCCGAATAACTTACTTTTTCTCGAAAAAGATAATTTCTATCACATTGAATCGATCTTTTGTCACACATAAATGCACATTATAAGTACTATTATTTCAGTAGCTAACATAACACATGGTATATATATTTTATACACACATATATATAGATTTTGTATGAAATAAAAATGAACAAATGAAAGAACTACTCATCAAATATCTTCTTTCACGTTTGTACAAGGAATATAAGTTGATGAACCAGGCTTCTTCTGTTTTGAGCTACGTTGATGTTTGTGCAAATTAGTGGAGCATGGCAACACAGGTCTCTCAATAGCACAAAGCTTATGCTTCAAACGCCATGGGAATAGAAATTCCAACCCACAACCCTTTGGAGAAGAAGCATATGAATGTCTCATATAACACTCTGAATAACTTCCACAAGTATCACAATCTTTGTCTTCAAAGTTCCTAGAAAAATGTAAAGCAGATGATGCAGCCAAAGCAGTTGCATCAGGAAGAAAGCGATTTATCATGTAGGTTGGAGATTGGTATCCATTACACTCTGCAAGCTTTAACCTCAACCCTTCATTCTTTTCACTATGGACGTTCTCTGATTTCTTTTGCACATAATCTAATGCCTCTGATAGAGAGAAAACATCCATAGCATCTGAGAAAATATCATCCCTGTTGTCATTTCCTACACAGCTACCATCTCCTTGAGCATGAAATGCATCGTTAGCATCATCAACATCAGTTTCAGAAGCTTCTCTTGAAAGAAGCCAATGGCTAGGGGGTAGTCTTAGGCGTGGCGTGCCACCATCTTGAGTGTTGCAATTCCTCTCAGTGACTTTTGGCTTACCTGGTGCTTTCTCCCATGAAAATGGAACTCTTTCACTTGTATTTTGGATTGCACATACTGAATATGATGAGCAAGATGAATCTCCAACAACTGAACAACCAAGACGCCTTGTAGACAAAAGGGGTGCGTTTAAGTCTAACTTTCTTGGACGTTTTCTATCCATTGTCTCCATACAAAGGCTTCAAGAACTAGATGGAGTATGTGAGATAATTGTGTGATAGAAGGTTGAAAAAATTGGTGTTAGAGAGGATATCACATTATAGTTGGTTGGGTGGAATAAATAGAAGTAGTTGGAAAAATGGGCATCTCGTGAAAACCATAAAAAACTAAGATCTTTGCTTCACAGGGGCATTGAAAGTTCTCCTTCCACGTGGGAAGATTTCACAGAAACATTGAACCAGAATTCACAGGAATCAATTTCAGACCATTGTAACGTTGCATGCTGCCCCTCCTACAAAAGAATATCTCCTTACTATTCAATAAAGCGTTACACTTTACACCTAAAATGAGAAACCAATATTCATTGAGAGCACAAAAGCCAAAAATAGTTGAAGTGCCAGCTACTTGGATTGGAGGGTTTGGTTCTGTGTAGAAAGGTGTGTTACCTAGCACAGGAAGTTAGGTTGGTGTTAAGAGAAAGATGAGAACTTCAGCTCAAGGAATGAGGGAATTTGCTGGTGAGATTGAAAGCTTAGGAAGATTCAGATACAAGAAAAAGGTCACCCTTCAAGATGGCTCAAGCACAAGAATGATCTCTCCAAATTTATCACTACTTTCCAAGCCTTGATTCTATCCTTTCAACAAATGCTTGCTTTGGATTGAGACCAGAGATTCAAAATTCTCAAATGTGTAGCTGCAGGGCTGACAAGTGGTGATCCTTAGAGATGTAAAATCTAGCAATGTTCTTGTTGATAAGGACTTCAATGCTGGTTTTGGTGACTCTGGACTAGCAAGTTTTTATAGCCATGATCAAGTTCTAATGAGGAAAGGGCAAAATTGGTGCAAAATTAGGTCACAATAGACATACGAAATGAATAAGGCATAATAGAAAGAGTAACAGTAGATGACACAAATCAACAGTGAGTTATATAGGAGAAGTTTGTAGTGTTTTCTCTTAATCCTTATTTGGTCATCTTTTATTTGTATGTATATTTTACTGTTATTGAACCAAAAATAACAGAAAGTGGATTCAAAAATTTCTTCTTTTTAGCTTTCTTTCTTTCAGTCTGTTTCCTCTTATGGTATCAGAGCTTTCCTTGAGCTTTGTCCCTTTTTATTCATCATGTCGGACACAATTCCAATATCACTATAGTAACAGTCTAGAAATTATTCTATGAGATCCGAGCCTCAGTTCATTCATACCTTTTTACATTCATCCTAGTGAACCAATATTCATGGTCTTGTTCATTTCAAATGGTTTTGATTTCTAAAAACAAAAAGGGTTTTATGCTGGGTTCCATATCCATTCCTTCTCTTTCAAATTCTTTGTTTTCTACTTGAGAATGTTGTAATAATGTGGACTAATATCTTCGAGAGGTTTTGCTCAAGGTGATTTGCTTAGTACTGCAATGCTATAAAAAACTTTATGTCCTTCACTAAGGTCAAACATCTGTATCTAACTTTTAGACTGTCCTCAAGTATCCTCAAATATCTTAAGTCACCTACTTTAAAAATTCACTAAACAGTACACGTGACTAACACGACAATCAACCTCTTTATGTTATAATGAGTATCAATTTCTCCAAGTATTACAAGTTTAATCTTTCTAAACTTCTTCAAATTATAACGAGCTTAACCTTTTTTAGGTATCCTTTCCCAATCTTCCCATAAAACAAAGAACTTTACAATTACAACCAACAATATAATATCTCGAAAGTTCAGTCATGCTCACAAGATGATCGTTGATATTTATTCAATTTAACATATTCTTAATGCCTTCTTCACTTTTCATTTAGAGTATATTAGTTCTTGTGACACTACTTGTTAAGAAGGAATGTCAATTCATTGTAATAAAATCAAATTTTATTATCTCCTCTCATTCATTTTCTATCTTTAGTATGAGATTTTAAATCGTTTTAATTAAATTATATGAAATGTTCATTGTATTTTTGAAAATTAGATATTTATTTCAGTTTTTCTTTTTTGTTTATTAGTTCTAATTTCAATATTATTTTCATGAATTTATTACTTATAGATTGGACTTGAGTACTCACTGGAAGATGAGAAAATGGCGAGGAGGGTAGATCTGGTTATTCCGACAAACAACAACGAATCACATACTTCACCAACTTCCCAATCAACTTTGGGGAATATAATATGTGGAAGAGACAAGTGTGCAGATACAAGACAATCTACTAATTACAAACAATTTACTATGTTTCATATTTTTTACCAAACACTGCAAACAAAGTTACATGAATCTTAAACTGGGGAAAAGATAAAATATTCAGCACCTCTACGTTGAGCCAAGAGTTAAACTGAATAGTGTTGAGGCATGCCAAATCTCCTCGTAAAAGTCCACCTTATCAAGAACCAACCCAACTTTTGGACCTAGTTCATTTCCTTTGCGTTTCTTCTCTGATCATCAGTTGTTCGTTCCTGAGGTCATGGCATTAGCCGTGGTAGGTGGTGCTCTTCTCTCTGCTTTCCTTGACCTTCTTTTTGACAGGCTAGCTTCCCCTGAGCTTGTCGGCCTGATCCGTGGAAAGAAGCCTGACAAGTTGCTTCAAAAGGTGGAGAACCAGCTGATA
>NC_028358.1:29705737-29709706 GCF_000741045.1 Vigna radiata var. radiata
CCTCCACATTTAAAACGGTGTTTTGTATATTGCTCACTGTACCCCAAGGATTACGAATTTCATAAGAATGAAGTGATCCTGCTGTGGATGGCCGAAGATCTTTTAAAAGCACAAAGAAAAGAAAAGACTTTAGAAGAAGTTGGTGAGGAGTATTTTGATGATTTGGTTTCAAGATCGTTTTTTCAATGTTCAAGTCGTCAGCCTTGGAGTAATTTTTTTATAATGCATGACCTCATGCATGATCTAGCAACATTCCTTGGCGGGGAATTTTATTTCAGAGCAAATGAACTTGGAAAAGAAACCAAATTTGATAGAAAGACCCGTCATTTGTCTTTTGCAAGATTCAGTGATCCAGTCTCTGATATTAATGCTTTTGAGACAGCCAAATTTCCAAGAACTTTCTTGCAGATCAATAATGAAGATTGTCCATTCAACAACGAAAAGGCACCACGTATTATAGTGTCGATGCTTAAGTACTTGAGAGTTTTAAAATTTGGTTTGTACCAAAGTGAGCTTGTTCTGCCTGATTCAATCGGTGAATTGATCCATTTGCGTTACTTAAATCTCAATGGTACATCTATAGAAATGCTGCCAGAGTCATTGTGTAATCTGTACAATCTACAAACTTTGAAGTTGGGTTCTTGCTCTAATCTGACTAAGTTACCTAGAAACTTTCAAAATCTTGTAAACTTGCGTCATCTTCAAATTGTTGGTACTTACATAAAAGAAATGCCTAAAAGAATGGGGAAACTAAATCAATTACACAACTTGGATTGTTATGTTGTGGGCAAGCATAAAGAAAATAGCATCAAAGAACTGGGAGGACTTCCAAATCTCCATGGTTCGTTTTCTATTAAGAAATTAGAGAATGTTACCAAAGGTGAAGAAGCAATAGAGGCCAGGATAATGGATAAGAAGCACATTAGACATTTATCTTTGATATGGTCTGAAGGTAACGATGATATCATCGACTTCCAAATTGAATTAGATGTACTCGCCAAGTTACAACCTCACCAAGATCTGAAATTGCTGGGTATAAGTGGTTATAAGGGAACAAGATTTCCAGAATGGGTGGGAAATTTTTCTTATCAAAATATAACTAGTCTGTATTTAAATAGTTGTAACAACTGTTGCGTGCTTCCTTCACTTGGGCAACTACCGTCTCTCAGTGACCTTGATATTTCATACATGAATTCGGTGAAAACTATTGATGCAGGCTTTTATAAGAAGGATGATTGTTCATCTGTGACGCCCTTTCCATCCCTTAAATATTTACGCATTTATGATATGCCTTGTTGGGAGATGTGGAATGCTTTTGATTCAGAAGCTTTTCCTGTGCTTAAGGATCTTGATATTAGAAACTGCCCCAACCTAAGGGGAGATTTGCCAAAACATCTACCTGCTCTGCAAACTCTTTACATTGGAAATTGTGAGCTTCTTGTTTCTTCTGTCCCAATGGCTCCCACCCTTCAGGAGTTAAATATTCTCAACAGCAATAAAGTAACGTTTCATGAGTTTCCTCTTTTGGTAAAAGATTTAAGGATAGAAGGAAGGCCAGTGGTAGAGTTAATGATGGAGGCCATCAGTAAAATCCAACCTACCTGCCTCCAATCTTTAAGTTTGGAGGATTGTTCCACAGCCATATCGTTTCCAGGTGATCGTCTTCCTGCATCGCTGAAAAGTCTGCATATCAGTGGTTTAAAGAAGCTGAAATTTCCGGTGCAACACAAACACGAATTACTGAAGTCACTAAGAATAATTAATAGTTGTGATTCCCTGAAGTCTCTCCCACTGATTAACTTTCCAAATCTCATAAATCTTACAATCGAAGACTGTGAATATATGGAATCGCTTTTGGTCTTAGGGTCAGAGTCGTTGAAGAGTCTGAATTATTTTGCGATTCGACGCTGCCCCAACTTTGCATCATTCCCGGGAGAAGGATTGTGTATGCCCAATTTGACTCATCTCAGTGTTTATGATTGTGACAAGTTGAAGTCGTTGCCCGATCAGATGGAAACTGTTTTCCCAAGGATGGAATATCTTGAAATATCAAACTGTCAACAAATTGAGTCATTCCCTGGAGGAGGTATGCCACCTAACTTGAGAACAGTTTCTATAAAAAATTGTGTGAAACTACTGAGCAACCAAGCATGGGAATGCATGGACATGGTTACCTCTCTCGAAGTGTGGGGTCCATGTGATGGCATCAAATCCTTCCCAGAGGAGAGTTTGCTGCCTCCCTCCCTTGTGTCTCTGCATCTAAGCGATTTTTCTAGTCTGGAAACGTTGGATTGCAAGAGCCTTCTCCATCTCACATCACTCCAACAATTAAACATTCAAAGGTGTCCAAAGCTGGAGAATATTGCGGGAGAAAAGCTTCCTCTCTCTATAATAAAATTAATGATATATAAATGTCCCTTGCTGGAACTACGATGCCACAAAAAGGACCGTCAAATTTGGCCTAAAATCTCCCATGTCCGTGGGATAAAGATTGACCATGGATGGATTTAACGAGCATGGATGATGAGAAGGTAATTCTTCTTCTTTCACTTACATCATCAACCTTTAACCATGGAAAACTATTTTGGTTAGTGTTATCTTTCAATTCTTTTCTTTCTCCTTTCAAATTTAACTTAATTAGTATTGCATTCAACCTGTCTTAAATTAGTTAATTATTCAGTTTCATACTTTACTGGAATTGCAAGCGTAAACGAAACCTAATATTTTGTACAAATTTTATTTACAATGATGAGCATTCATGTTATTTTAATTCAAACTACTAAATGCGTAAGTGAGGAATGGTATTTTTCTTATTCTTTGCTGTGTGCCTGTGCCAAGATTTTGCTTATTATTGTGCAGAACATTGAAAAGGTTGTATACTTTTTAACTGCAAGACATGTCTGAAGTTCTGTTTTTCTCAATAATTGTAGATGAAGATGAAAGAGTGGCTGAGATAAGGGGAGAGGGGGCAATGAAAAATCGAAGAGAATAACACCGATCAATGACAATGTCAGGAGTATAGCACCGGGAAAAACATCAGCATGCAGCCAATAGGTCATGAGGGCTGGGATAGGTAATAAGTATGAAAGTCACAGAGATCATCATCCTAGCGTTACAGCTGAACCATAACTGAAAAAAAGCTTCACACTATTGCTCTGCTATCTGTTACTGCATATTTTAAGTTTTACCTTTTCTATGAATATTGTGTTCCAGGAAACTGTATACTTCCCATTCTGTGATTATCTTTTTGAAAATGGATTCAAAATTAATTCTGAGGTGAGATTTACATTTATGTATAACCTTAGATACCATTTTAAAAAGTCTGAACTTTTTATTAACTCAATTCTGTAAGGTGATATTTGTATCAATTTATATATATAGTAATCTAGATCTCCCATACTACCTCTAATGTGTATACTGAGTGAAATCCATTTTGGTTTAATCAGACTTTCATCAACTTCACTTAGAAACAAACATTAAACTTCCAGAAGAAACGGTTGTAACCCTTGCAATTCAGGTTTATTTGAAGGGACTGAGTCATTTTTTATGATTACAACATTGTTGGGTCCACGACACCAAACAAAAGTTCATGCTTTTAGAAACTGAAAATAGAGAAGTACGTATATTTTGTGAGTGAAAAACTCCCAAAACACCAAAAAACTCTTAAAATTTGAAGAACTGAAACTCTAGATTCTGGGGAACACACTGCACTACTGAAGTATTTAAACTTGACAATGTTCAGTACACAGACAAGTACTTGTTGTCTTTCGTTGGCTTTGCTGTTACCTTACAGGAAAAGTAAAAAGCATTGCTCCTAATGCCATGCCAAAACAAAGATTATTTTTTAATGATTTACTGTTATTGTACCTCATGTCAAAATATTTGAAAAACAAAAGAAGAAACTTGAAAGTTGAAAGCATATACAAGTTATAACTAAAGATGCAGCAATGACAAATATTTCACTATTGA
>NC_028358.1:29718576-29731933 GCF_000741045.1 Vigna radiata var. radiata
TAAAAGATTTAAGGATAGAAGGAAGGCCAGTGGTAGAGTTCATGATGGAGGCCATCACTAACATCCAACCTACCTCCCTGCAATCATTAAGTTTGTGGAATTGTTCCACAGCCATATCGTTTCCAGGTGATCGTCTTCCTGCATCGCTGAAAAGTCTGTATATCCGTGGTTTAAAGAAGCTGAAATTTCCGGTGCAACACAAACACGAATTACTGGAGTCACTAACAATGATTAATAGTTGTGATTCCCTGAAGTCTCTCCCACTGATTAACTTTCCAAATCTCATAGATCTTAAAATCGAAGACTGTGAAAATATGGAGTCACTTTTGGTCTTAGGGTCAGAGTCGTTGAAGAGTCTGAATTATTTTGAGATAGGTCGTTGCCCCAACTTTGCATCATTCCCGGGAGAAGGATTGTGTATGCCCAATTTGACTCGTTTCATTATTTATGATTGTGACAAGTTGAAGACATTGCCCGATCAGATGGAAACTGTTTTCCCAAAGATGGAATATCTTCACATATCCAACTGTCAACAAATTGAGTCATTCCCTGGAGGAGGTATGCCACCTAACTTGAGAACATTTTATATAAAAAATTGTGTGAAACTACTGAGCAACCAAGCATGGGAATGCATGGACATGGTTACCTCTCTCGAAGTGTGGGGTCCATGTGAGGGCATCAAATCCTTCCCAAAGGAAAGTTTGCTGCCTCCCTCCCTTGTGTCTCTGCATCTATATGCTTTGTCTAGTCTGGAAACGTTGGATTGCAAGGGGCTTCTCCATCTCACATCACTCCAACAATTAGACATTGTAAAGTGTCAAAAGCTGGAGAATATTGCGGGAGAAAAGCTGCCTCTCTCTCTAAAAGAATTAAACATGTGTGAATGTCCCTTGCTGAAACAACGATGCCACAAAAAGGACCGTCAAATGTGGCCTAAAATCTGCCATGTCCGTCGCATAAAGATTGACTATAGATGGATTTAACGAGCATGGATGATGAGAAGGTAATTCTCCTTCTTTCACTTACATCATCAACCTCTAACCATGAAAAACTATTTTTGTCTGTGTTTTCATTTCTTGTCGTTCTCCTTTCAAATTTAACTTAATTAATATTGCATTCAACCAGTCTTAAATTAGTTGATTGTTCAGTTCCATACTTGACTGGAATTGCAAGCGTAAACGAAACCTAATATTTTGTACAAATTTTATTTACAGTGCTGAGCATTCATATCATTTTAATTCGAACGTACTCAATGCGTAAGTGAGGAGTGGTCTTTTTCTTATTCTTTGCAGTGTGCCTGTGTGATCAGTGCCAAGATTTTGCTTGTCATTGTGCAGAACAGTGAAAAGGTTGCATACTCTTTAACTGCTAGACATGTCTGAAGTGCTGTTTTTCTCAATAATTGTAGATGAAGATGGCAGAGTGGCTGAGATAAGGGGAGAGGGGGCAATGAAAAATCCAAAAGAATAACACCGATCAATTACAGTGTCAGGAGTATAGCACCTGGAAAAACATCAGCATGCAGGCACTAAGTAATGAGGGCTGGGATAGGTAATAACTATGAAAGTCACAGAGATCATCATCCCAGCGTTACAGTTGAACCATAACTGAAAAATTATGTCATGCTTCACACTATTTCTCTGCTATATGTTACTACATTAAGTTTTACCTTTTCCTTTTTTTATAAATTGTGTTCCGAACTATAAATGGTGATTATCTTTTTGAAAATGGATTTATGTATAACCTTAGATACCATTTTGAAAAGTCTGAACATTTTATTCACTCCATTCTTGAACGTGATATTTGTACCAATTTATATACATATATTATAAATAGTAATGTAGATCTCCAATACTATCTCTAATGTGTATACTAAGTGAAATCCATTTTTGACTGAATCTTGTTGCCAGTGTTCAAAAGGAAACTGAAGAAGACGAGGAATCACCATTTTCACAAAGCTTTTGGTGCTCAGTATCAGAGTCGAGATGGTGGTTTAATCAGACTTTCATCAAACTTCAAGAAGAAACGGTTGGAACCCTAGCAATTCAGGTTTATTTGAAGGGAGTGAGTCATTTTTTATGATTACAACATTGTTGGGTCTACGACAGGATGTATGTTTGGTTTCCCGTTTGCAAGACACCAAACAAAAGTTCATGCTTTTAGAAACTGAAAATAGAGAAGTACTTTTATGTTGTGAGTGAAAAGCTTCCAAAACACCCAAAAACTCTGACTTAAAATTTGAAGAACTGAAACTCTAAATTCTAAGAACACACTGTAATACTGAAGTATTTAAACTTGACAATTTTCAGTACAGACAAGTACTTGTTGTCTTTCGTTGGCTTTGCTGTTACCTTACAGGAAATAAGTGAAAAGCATTGCTCCTAATGCCATGCCAAAACAAAGATATGAATTTTTCATGATTTACTGTTATTCTACCTCAAGGCAAAATATTTGAAAAACAAAAGAAGAAACTTGAAAGTTGAAAGCATATACAAGTTATAACTAAAGATGCAGCAATGACAAATATTTCACTATTGAAGAATAAATTACCGATTCTGGATTTAACATAAGAACTGGAATTCTCATGAACCCGTAAAAGGAAATTCATTAATGAAATGAAGAAAATATTATAGGAGACATACAATACTTCCAAAAGCATGCGTATAGAAAAGTGTCAATATATCTGTAAAACACTATTTATGGCGATGGTAATTGTTAAGAATTAAGAATAGCAAAGTTTTGACTTATAAGCTTATAACCATACTATCATGTTATATGCCTTCCTTCATTTTGCCTGTCTTTTTCTATTTTTTTCATAGACAACATTTTTTATGAAATAATAGAATAGATATTAATATAAGAACATTATACAATCCATTTTCTTAGACAACACGTTTTTAATGAAATAATCAAATAAGATATCAGTCACAAACTTATTATTGAAATATATAATATTTCTAGACACATCCGGATAAATAAATTTTGTTGCTACCATAAGGGTGAACCATAAAATAGGAGTATCCAAATTTATAGTTTATCAAAGTTGTCACATAGTCTAGTTTTTTAACTGATATATGGCACAATAAAATAAACACGATCATCAGTTAAGTTTCATCCGTATTTAACAGTAATAATTAACATAAAATTATAAAACACTAGAGTCAAAAGGGATTTGAAGAAACACTTTGGTCTAGTTGTCATGACAAGAACAGAGTACTTAAAGACCCATCAGACCTTCATTATGCCAACTGCCATACTCTAAGGTACAACAAGCATCAACCACTCACCACTTCCCCACAATGAAAAATTGCTTTCATCAAATGATAGCGCAAGTAACTGCAGCAAAATCGTCGATGCTTGCATTACTAAATAATATATACATACAACACTTGACAGACTTAAATAATGGTATATTTCGAAATAATAAAGAGTAAATAGGTAATTGAATACAAATTTACGAATGACCGTAACAACTCAAGATGTATCATCAAACATCCTTCTAAATTAAACATACAAGAATTCAATTCTAAACTCATAATGATATATTTGTGTACATGAGACGGAAAAGCTCTCTGCTTGAACAGTGACTTTACCCTATTAATTCAATAAAGTATAAGGATTCTTACTGCACTAAATTCATAGCTTGGACTAAAGCTTATATACGACACATTATTTTGTCTTTTGCAAGATTCAGTGATCCATGTTCTGATATTGATGTTTTTGAGACAGCCAAATTTCCAAGAACTTTCTTGCCGATCAATTATAGAGATTGTCCATTCAACAACGAAAAGGCACCACGTATTATAGTGTCTATGCTTAAGTACTTGAGAGTTTTAAATTTTAGTAACTTCCAAGGTGAGCTTGTTCTGCCTGATTCAATCGGTGAATTGATTCATTTGCGTTATTTAAATCTCAATGGTACATCTATAGCAATGCTGCCAGAATCATTGTGTAATCTGTACAATCTACAAACTTTGAAGTTGGGTTTTTGCTATAATCTGATTGAGTTACCTAGAAACATTCAAAATCTTGTAAACTTGCGTCATCTTCAAATTTTTAGTCCTTTCATAAAAGAAATGCCTAAAAGAATGGGGAAACTAAATCAATTACACGACTTGGATTGTTATGTTGTGGGCAAGGATAAAGAGAATAGCATTAAAGAACTGGGAGGACTTCCAAATCTCCATGGTTCGTTTTCTATTATGAAATTAGAGAATGTTACCAAAGGTGAAGAAGCACTAGAGGCCAGGATAATGGATAAGAAGCACATTACCTGTCTATATTTGATGTGGTCTCCTAATGATGATATCATCGACTTCCAAATTGAATTAGATGTACTCAGCAAGTTACAACCTCACCAAGATCTGAAATCGCTGAAAATAAGTGGTTATAGAGGAACAAGATTTCCAGAATGGGTGGGAAATTTTTCTTATCAAAATATAACTAGTCTAAATTTAGAACGTTGTAACAACTGTTGCATGCTTCCTTCACTTGGGCAATTACCGTCTCTCAGTAACCTTGTTATTTCAAACATGAATTTGGTAAAGGCTATTGATGCAGGCTTTTATAAGAAGGATGGTTGTTCATCTGTGACGCCCTTTCCATCCCTTGAATATCTATCCTTTTATAATATGCCTTGTTGGGAGGTGTGGAATGCTTTTGATTCAGAAGCTTTTCCTGTGCTCGAGGATCTTCATATTACAAACTGCCCCAACCTAAGGGGATATTTGCCAAAATATCTACGTGCTCTGAAAACACTCTGCATTGAAAATTGTGAGCTTCTTGTTTCTTCTGTCCCAATGGCTCCCACCCTTCGGAAGTTAAACATAGGTAAGAGTAACAAAGTAGCGTTTCATGAGTTTCCTCATTTGGTAAAAGATTTAAGGATAGAAGGAAGGCCAGTGGTAGAGTTCATGATGGAGGCCATCACTAACATCCAACCTACCTCCCTGCAATCATTAAGTTTGTGGAATTGTTCCACAGCCATATCGTTTCCAGGTGATCGTCTTCCTGCATCGCTGAAAAGTCTGTATATCCGTGGTTTAAAGAAGCTGAAATTTCCGGTGCAACACAAACACGAATTACTGGAGTCACTAACAATGATTAATAGTTGTGATTCCCTGAAGTCTCTCCCACTGATTAACTTTCCAAATCTCATAGATCTTAAAATCGAAGACTGTGAAAATATGGAGTCACTTTTGGTCTTAGGGTCAGAGTCGTTGAAGAGTCTGAATTATTTTGAGATAGGTCGTTGCCCCAACTTTGCATCATTCCCGGGAGAAGGATTGTGTATGCCCAATTTGACTCGTTTCATTATTTATGATTGTGACAAGTTGAAGACATTGCCCGATCAGATGGAAACTGTTTTCCCAAAGATGGAATATCTTCACATATCCAACTGTCAACAAATTGAGTCATTCCCTGGAGGAGGTATGCCACCTAACTTGAGAACATTTTATATAAAAAATTGTGTGAAACTACTGAGCAACCAAGCATGGGAATGCATGGACATGGTTACCTCTCTCGAAGTGTGGGGTCCATGTGAGGGCATCAAATCCTTCCCAAAGGAAAGTTTGCTGCCTCCCTCCCTTGTGTCTCTGCATCTATATGCTTTGTCTAGTCTGGAAACGTTGGATTGCAAGGGGCTTCTCCATCTCACATCACTCCAACAATTAGACATTGTAAAGTGTCAAAAGCTGGAGAATATTGCGGGAGAAAAGCTGCCTCTCTCTCTAAAAGAATTAAACATGTGTGAATGTCCCTTGCTGAAACAACGATGCCACAAAAAGGACCGTCAAATGTGGCCTAAAATCTGCCATGTCCGTCGCATAAAGATTGACTATAGATGGATTTAACGAGCATGGATGATGAGAAGGTAATTCTCCTTCTTTCACTTACATCATCAACCTCTAACCATGAAAAACTATTTTTGTCTGTGTTTTCATTTCTTGTCGTTCTCCTTTCAAATTTAACTTAATTAATATTGCATTCAACCAGTCTTAAATTAGTTGATTGTTCAGTTCCATACTTGACTGGAATTGCAAGCGTAAACGAAACCTAATATTTTGTACAAATTTTATTTACAGTGCTGAGCATTCATATCATTTTAATTCGAACGTACTCAATGCGTAAGTGAGGAGTGGTCTTTTTCTTATTCTTTGCAGTGTGCCTGTGTGATCAGTGCCAAGATTTTGCTTGTCATTGTGCAGAACAGTGAAAAGGTTGCATACTCTTTAACTGCTAGACATGTCTGAAGTGCTGTTTTTCTCAATAATTGTAGATGAAGATGGCAGAGTGGCTGAGATAAGGGGAGAGGGGGCAATGAAAAATCCAAAAGAATAACACCGATCAATTACAGTGTCAGGAGTATAGCACCTGGAAAAACATCAGCATGCAGGCACTAAGTAATGAGGGCTGGGATAGGTAATAACTATGAAAGTCACAGAGATCATCATCCCAGCGTTACAGTTGAACCATAACTGAAAAATTATGTCATGCTTCACACTATTTCTCTGCTATATGTTACTACATTAAGTTTTACCTTTTCCTTTTTTTATAAATTGTGTTCCGAACTATAAATGGTGATTATCTTTTTGAAAATGGATTTATGTATAACCTTAGATACCATTTTGAAAAGTCTGAACATTTTATTCACTCCATTCTTGAACGTGATATTTGTACCAATTTATATACATATATTATAAATAGTAATGTAGATCTCCAATACTATCTCTAATGTGTATACTAAGTGAAATCCATTTTTGACTGAATCTTGTTGCCAGTGTTCAAAAGGAAACTGAAGAAGACGAGGAATCACCATTTTCACAAAGCTTTTGGTGCTCAGTATCAGAGTCGAGATGGTGGTTTAATCAGACTTTCATCAAACTTCAAGAAGAAACGGTTGGAACCCTAGCAATTCAGGTTTATTTGAAGGGAGTGAGTCATTTTTTATGATTACAACATTGTTGGGTCTACGACAGGATGTATGTTTGGTTTCCCGTTTGCAAGACACCAAACAAAAGTTCATGCTTTTAGAAACTGAAAATAGAGAAGTACTTTTATGTTGTGAGTGAAAAGCTTCCAAAACACCCAAAAACTCTGACTTAAAATTTGAAGAACTGAAACTCTAAATTCTAAGAACACACTGTAATACTGAAGTATTTAAACTTGACAATTTTCAGTACAGACAAGTACTTGTTGTCTTTCGTTGGCTTTGCTGTTACCTTACAGGAAATAAGTGAAAAGCATTGCTCCTAATGCCATGCCAAAACAAAGATATGAATTTTTCATGATTTACTGTTATTCTACCTCAAGGCAAAATATTTGAAAAACAAAAGAAGAAACTTGAAAGTTGAAAGCATATACAAGTTATAACTAAAGATGCAGCAATGACAAATATTTCACTATTGAAGAATAAATTACCGATTTTTTGATTTAACATAAGAACTGGAATTCTCATGAACCCGTAAAAGGAAATTCATTAATTAAATGAAGAAAATATTATAGGAGACATACAACACTTCCAAAAGCATGTGTATAGAAAAGTGTCAACATATGTGTAGAACACTCTTTATGTCATTGTTAAGAATTAAGAATTGCAAAGTTTTGACCTATAAGCTTATAACCATAATATCATGTTATATAGCTTCCTCCATTTTGCTTGTCTTTTTCTATTTTTTTTCATTGAGAACATTTTTTATGAAATAATAGAATAGATATTAATATAAGAACATTATACAATTCACTTTCTTAGACAACATTTTTTTAATGAAATAATCAAATAAGATATCAGTCACAAACTTATTATTGAAATATATAATATTTCTAGACACATCTGGATAAATAAATTTTGTTGCTACTATAAGGGTGAACCATAAAATAGGAGTATCCAAATTTATAGTTTATCAAAGTTGTCACATAGTCTAGTTTTTTAACTGATAATGCCAAGAGGTAATATGGCACATTAAAATAAACACGATCATCAGTTAAGTTTCATAGGTATTTAACAGTAATAATTAACATAAAATTATCAAACACTAGAGTCAAAAGGGATTTGAAGAACACTTGTCCAGTTGTCATGACAAGAACAGAGTACTTAAAGACCCAACAGACCTTGATTATGCCAACTGTCATACTCTAAGGTACATTAAGCATCAACCACTTACCACTTCCCCATAACGAAAAATTGCTTTCATCAAATGATAGCGCAAGTAACTGCAGCAAAATCGTCGATGCTTGCATTACTAAATAATATATACATACAACACTTGATAGACTTAAATAATGGTATATTTCCAAGTAACAAAGAATAAATTAAACATACAAAATGTATCATCAAACATCCTTCTAAATTAAACATACAAGAATTCAGTTCTAAACTCAAAATGATAATATTTGTGTACAAGTGTAAGCCCATCAGCTCCAACAACTCTTATTGACTCATGTTAACTCTATGACAGTCGTAATAAGATCAAATATCGTTTCTCATGAATACAAACTTCATTCCTAGATACAAGTTCCATTAGGGATCTTGTTCTAAATTTAGGTTTCAAAAGATATTTTTTAATACCTAATGAACTAAGTATCAATTTATGAATGGCAACCAAGCATTAAGTAAAGAAACAATAATACTAGCCTTTAATGGAAGAAGCAAATATAGATATTTCAAATCATTTACAAAATACACAAGAGTTTAGTGTCTACATCTACCCACAACAAAAAGGGCTTAGGTCTTTATTGTCATGAAGAGCCTAAGCTTACAAAATAAAAGATGAAGAAGATGAAGATACACAAAGAAGAAGGGATGTTTCCCACAAGCCCTAACAAACCTCTAAACTCTCGCTAATAATGTATTTCGTGCTTTTAATCATCCAAAGGTCGCTTTCCTTTAAGCAACCAAGAACAAATAGGGAAATATTGTCACACCAACATAACTACTGCTCATCACATCCTTCGTATCTTTCACACTACGTTGAATTGCGCTTAGTGCTGGCTTCCTGGTGCTCAACGTCGACTTTTGTGAATAGAATGACACTTGGTGCCGTCTTCCTATTGGTCAACGGTGTATACAAGGATGTCATATCTTGCCTCTATAATTTTGGCACTCAACGGAGGGGTGCTCAACACCAGATAAAATTCATGATCTCCCATTTTTGTTGTTCTTGTTTCTCTAGGTTGCTAACTTCTTTGGTTTTGAGGAAAAAACTTCTTATTACTAAATTAGACACAAAATATGGAGATTAATGGTGTAATTAGATTAATATAACTCAAAATGTAATTATTTACAAAAAGTAAGATAAAATTGAAAATTAAAAAGGTTGAAAGCTAGAAAAGAATTGATTTTGTTAATAAAATATGAGATAAAGATAAAAATTAATATTATCAACTCACCGGATAAAAAAAATAATCACAATTAATGACAAGTACAATCACAATTAATGGTTGCAAATCCATTATAACCTGCCATATATCCATCCAGAGCAAGCAACATTAATGATTATCATAATTGGAAACTAGAATAACCGAAATCAAATAAAACTATTTTATATAGAATGAAGTTACTATACAAAAATAAAATTATGTAATATTTTTTAACACATAAATTAAATACGTTAGGAATAACTTTTAAAACACTAGAAAAATAATAGGGGTTCGTAGTTACGATTTTTTTATTAACTTTTAAAATTTTTTCACGGTTTATAACAAAAACTATGTCTAACATTTTTTTAACTTATTATCCGGCCGTCGTTTAATGAACCCACAGGTAATCATTAAATATTTTCTATCATCTCTAGTTCTACGCCTTCATTCCTGTTTCTCTGCCTCTATATGATCTCATTTTTCTCCAATTATATTCCTTTCTTGTATCATTTGTTCATTTTCAAACAGCGCTGCTAAACATTAATAGCGGAGAACCGCCGAAAATAATAGAAGTTTTACGAAAACAGCCAAGAATAATAGAAGTTTTTAGAAACTGCCAAAAATAACAGATTTTACAAAAATCGTCAGAAATAGTCAAAGTTTTCTGAAAACCGCCTCTATTTCCAGAAGTTTCTTCCAAAACTGCCGGAAATGTATTGATAGCTCAATTTTTTATTTTTATTTATCAATATATCCTTTTTCCAAATCATTCCATCAAATATATATGCTCAACCCACATCAAATATTTATCAATAAATCCTTTTCCCAAGGGCAGAAAGTTAGTTGCTTCTCTCAGACTATATATATATATATATATATATATATATATATATATATATATATATATATATATTTGATGACTCTTGCTTCCTTTCAATTTGTATAATAAATGACTACAACTAGAAAAATATGGTTTTCAGACATCTCACTATCTTAGCTAACAAATAAAGAGAATGATGAAAGATTGTTCCAATAGATCAACACCATGAGCCTTATTATGGGTACAGAATCTTGCATAACTGATCACTTTTCTTGAGCCTTTTAGCCTCCAATAATTTACTGGTCAAATATGAGTAGTTTCAACCAGCCTATGGCTTGCACTATTTCTTATTTAAGATAAAAAAAATTGAGTGATTTAAGCAAGAAAATAATTTTATCATTTTCGACAGTGTTGCTATTTTTACCAAGTATATTGAACAAATATTTTATCAATGTTGTAATTCATACTTTCAGAACACAAGTATGAAATAGTGAAAATTTTACAAGAAAAGAAACATGTTGGGATGACCGGAAATGGAGTAAACGATGCCCCAGCGTTGAAGAAAGCAGATATCGGAATAGCTGTGTCAGATGCTACAGATGCTGCAAGAAGTGCTGCTGTTTTGGTCTTAACCAAGCCTGGGTTAAGTGTCATTGTTAGTGCTGTGTTAACAAGCAGAACTATATTCCAAAGAATGAAAAATTATACAGTTGAGTGTGTAGTATTCCTCTTCTTTTGCACTATGATAGAAATATTCTCCTTTCACCTTTTAATACATTATGTAGCCTCAACAAGAAAGCAAGACTCTTAGGAGCTAGACGAATATAGTCAAAGTGTCTAACTGAAACCTAGATTGTTCAAACCACCAGTCATTATAAATGTATCAATCGGTAATAACTCGGAGTGTTTTTCATGATAATATTTATTTGATGCTCATTTGATTCCTACTAATTTTATCTTTTACCATCTTTCTCAATCTTTTGTATGAAGTTTTTTAGTCATAAAGAACAATTAAACTACAGAACATCTCCCAAATTCCATGAAAGCATCAGAACATATGCCAAAAATCAATAGAATTCGAACATAATTTCTTACCTCTGCACCAAGCTTATTATAGATACCATTTTCGGTCAACATGGCAACAAACAAGACAGCACCATAAAATCCAAATCAAATGAAACTCATTCATCAGAAACAACCATATTAATATTTAGAAACAGCAATATTAAAACCAGAACTATATTTAAGAGAGACTAACAAGGAAAGTGATTCAAAAGATGAAATATACATGGAGACTGGCTCAGGAACTGATGAGGATGAAAACTTAAACTGTTTTGATACTGACATATGATTTCTTTATTATCATATAGTAACCACAATAAAGAAAACTTAAACTAAAAATTTGTAAGAAGGAAATGGATTTGATTTTGACCGTAAATAAAACTTAATATAATAAGTTATTAATTAGAATAATAATATCTCTAAGATATTAAATCTTATAAATCGCATTTACAATATTACTACTTTACTTATTATGTAACGAGTAAATTAAGACTGTTATAATCAGTGATCCTCAAATATATTTTGTATTAATAATAATTTAAAATAATAATGAAAACAGTAATGTGACACCTAAGAGAAAAATCAAAGCATGCCTTTTAAAAACAATACAAACTTACTAAACTTTTTGTAAGTACAGACACTAGCAAACAATCTTTGCTATATCAAATCAACACAGTAATAGCAACGTCCCCCACATAGACATTATCGAAATCAATTCAACATCTTTAAGGCTAATTTAAAGCACATCCATCATTTCAAAATTAACTGCTGAAATATACTATTACACACGTAGCATAGTTTTAGGAAGCAAGATACAACAAAAGATTAAAAAAATTATCTCAATCAATTCAACACAATAGCTTATAAATATGATATCCATGAAACCTTTACAATCGTTAATTAGAACAATTAAAAAGAAAACAAAGAGCACATAAACAATATAATAAAACCTCTGTTGTCACATTTATCACAAAGGAAACAGTGAATATAGTAGCATCAACAAAGAAAAATAAGTCATGTCAAACTGCTTTACAGGAAACAATACATAATGATTCATTCATGTAAATATAGCCCCCACCCAAAACGATGAGTTTCTTCCTTTAGCTGATTCCATAAATTCATTAGTACAAAAGGTAACGTGATACAGATTGATGCTAACTTATGGCAAGATGACCATTGAACATAGCTTCAAAAAGATTGTCAACTTAAATTTCACCAAGCCAAAAAAATTCCTCCTCTTTTTCAAACACTAAAAACAAAACTACATTAATCTTACACTGGGGAATCTCTTTATGTTCGCAACGAACCAACGGAACTCTTATGTACCTACCTCTATACCATAATGTTCATTAATGAATTCAGATGTGAACTCAACTTTGGTCAAGACCATTGTGTTTCTGAATATCAGACAGCAGATTGTTTACTTTGGCAGACCGTGAAAGGTAAGGTGCAGAGATAATACAGCAGAGAACAATAATTGAAGTAATTAATATCTTGTTATTCATTCTACATCAAAATATCAAATTATAAGCACGAAGCGGACCTCATTCTTCCACGCTCATTCTTATTGTTTAAGCAGTTTCATTGTAACAGAGGATCGTATTTTGCCTCATCAATTTTCATGTCTTTAACCGTATAAAATACTTTTAGGACTTTCTTTGCAAAATGGAAAAACTGGAATCCAATAGCTTTATGTCAATTAATTAGTTCCTTATAATGGTTAGGTACATCATCGTAGCTTTAACCCACTAGTGGGGAACAAAAAGAAGAGTCTTTAGAAAAGCATCCAATGAAGAGCCTTGTCTTTTAGAAAACATAAAATAATCAGCACTTCTACGTTGAGCTAAGAGATAAACTGAAGAGTATTTCTCCTCGTAAAAGTACACCTTATCAACGACCAACCCAACTTTTGCTTCTAGTTCATTTCCTTTGCATTTCTACTCTGATCATCATTTGTTCGTTCCTGAGATCATGGCATTAGCCGTGGTAGGTGGTGCTCTTCTCTCTGCTTTCCTTGACGTTCTTTTTGACAGGCTAGCTTCCCCTGAGCTTGTCGGCCTGATCCGTGGAAAGAAGCCTGACAAGTTGCTTCAAAAGGTGGAGAACCAGCTGATA
>NC_028358.1:29738303-29758371 GCF_000741045.1 Vigna radiata var. radiata
TAAAAGATTTAAGGATAGAAGGAAGGCCAGTGGTAGAGTTCATGATGGAGGCCATCACTAACATCCAACCTACCTCCCTGCAATCATTAAGTTTGAAGGATTGTTCCACAGCCATATGTTTCCAAGTGACCGTCTTCCTGCATCGCTTAAAAGTCTGTATATCAGTGGTTTAAAGAAGCTGAAATTTCCGGTGCAACACAAACACGAATTACTGGAGTCACTAAAAATAATTAATAATTGTGATTCCCTGAAGTCTCTCCCACTGAGTAACTTTCCAAATCTCATAAATCTTACAATCGAAGACTGTGAAAATATGGAGTCACTTTCGGTCTTAGGGTCAGAATCGTTGAAGAGTCTGAATTATTTTGAGATTGGTCGTTGCCCCAACTTTGTATCATTGCCGGGTGAAAGATTGTGTATGCCCAATTTGACTCGTATCAGTGTTTATAATTGTGACAAGTTGAAGTCGTTGCCCGATCAGATGGGAACTGTTTTCCCAAAGATGGAATGGCTTCACATAAAACACTGCCAACAAATTGAGTGTTTTCCTTTAGGGGGTATGCCACCTAACTTGAGAATAGTTGCGATCAGCAATTGTGAGAAACTATTGAGGGGACTAGGATCAAAATCGATGGACATGGTTACCTCTCTTCGTCTGTGGGGTCCATGTGATGGCATCAAATCCTTCCCAATGGAGAGTTTGCTGGCTCCCTCCCTTGTGTCTCTGAATCTATTTGCTTTGTCTAGTCTGGAAACGTTGGATTGCAAAGGCCTTCTCCATCTCACATCACTCCAAGAATTATACATTGAAAGGTGTCAAAAGCTGGAGAATATTGCGGGAGAAAAGTTGCCTCTCTCTTTAATAAAATTACACATATATAAATGTCCCTTGCTGGAAAAACGATGCCACAAAAAGGACCGTCAAATTTGGCCTAAAATCTGCCATGTCCGTGGGATTAAGATTCACAGTAGATGGATTTAACGAGCATGGATGATGAGAAGGTAATTCTCCTTCTTTCACTTACATCATCAACCTCTAACCATGGAAAAATAATTTTGTCAGTGTTATCTTTCAATTCTTGTCTTTCTCCCTTCAAATTTAACTTAATTAATATTGCATTCAACCAGTCTTAAATTAGTTAATAGTTCAGTTTCATACTTCACTGGAATTGCAAGTGTAAACGAAACCTAATATTTTGTACATTTTTTATTTACAGTGATGAGCATTCGAGTCATTTTAATTGGAACATACTCATTGCGTAAGTGAGGAGTGGTCTTTTTCTTATTCTTTGCAGTGTGCCTGTGTGATCAGTGCAAAGATTTTGCTTATTATTGTGCAGAACACTGAGAAGGCTGTATAGTCTTTAACTGCTAGACATGTCTGAAGTGCTGTTTTTCTCAATAATTTTAGACGAAGATGGCAGAGTGGCTGACATAAGGGGAGAGTCGGCAGTGAAAAATAATAACACCAATCAATGACAATGTCAGGAGTATAGCACCGGGAAAAACATCAGCATGCAGGCACTAAGTCATGAGGGCTGGGATAGGTATAACTATGAAACTCATAGAGATCATCCTAGCATTACAGCTGAACCATAACTGAAAAATTATGTCATGTTTCACACTATTGCTCTGCTATCTGTTCGTACACATTTGAAGTTTTATCTTTTTTTTATAAATATTGTGTTCCAGGAAACTATATACTTCCCATTCTGTGATTATCTTTTTGAAAATGGATTTAAAAGTAATTCTGAGGTGAGATTTATATTTATGTATAACCTTAGATACCATTTTGAAAAGTCTGAACTTTTTATTCACTCAATTCAGGTGATATTTGTACCAATTTATATATATATTATAAATTGTAATGTAGATCTCCAATACTATCTCTAATGTGTATACTGAGTGAAATCCGTTTTTGACTGAATCTTGTTGCCAGTGTTCAAAAGGAAATTGAAGAAGAAGAATCACCATTTTCACAAAGCTTTTGATGTTCAATATCAGAGTGGAGGTGGTGGTTTAATCAGACTTTCATCAAATTCACTTAGAAACAAACATCAAACTTCCAGAAGAAACGTTGGAACCCTTGTAATTCAGGTTTATTTGAAGGGAGTGAGTCATTTTTTATGATTACAACATTGTTGAGTCCACGACAGGATGTATGTTTGATTTCCCATTTGCAAGACACCAAACAAAAGTTCATGCTTTTAGAAACCGAAAATAGAGAAGTACGTTTATTTTGTGAGTGAAAAGCTCCCAAAACACTCAAAAACTCTGACTTAAAATTTGAAGAACTGAAACTCTAAATTCTAAGAACACACTGCAATACTGAAGTATTTAAACTTGACAATTTTCAGTACAGACAAATACTTGTTGTCTTTCGTTGGCTTTGCTGTTACCTTACAGGAAAAAAGTAAAAATCATTGCTCCTAATGCCATGCCAAATTAAAGAGATGAATTTTTCATGATTTATACTGTTATTGTACCTCAAGACAAAATATTTGAAAAACAAAAGAAGAAACTTATAACTAAAGATGCAGCAATGACATATATTACACTATTGAAGAATAAACTACCAATTCTGGATTTAACATAAAAACTGGAATTCTCATGAACCCGTAAAAGGAAATTCATTATAATGAAATGAAGAAAATATTATAGGAGACATACAATACTTCCAAAAGCATGAGTATAGAGAAGTGTCAATATATGTGTAAAACACTATTTATGGCGATGGTCATTGTTAACAATTAAGAATACCAAAGTTTTGACCTATGAGCTGATAACCATACTATCATGTTATATGCCTTCCTTCATTTTGCCTGTCTTTTTCTATTCTTTTCATAGAGAACATCTTTTATGAAATAATAAAATAGATATTAATATAAGAACATTATACAATCCACTTTGTCAAACAACTTTTTTTATGAAATAATGAAATAAGATATCACTCAAACTTATTATTGAAATATATAATATTTTTAGACATATATGCATAAATAAACTTTGTTGCTACTATAAGGATGAACATAAAATAGGAGTATCCAAATTTATAGTTTTTCAAAGTTGTCACATAGTCTAGTTTTTTAACTAATAATGCAAAGAGGTAATATGACACATTAAAATAAACAGGATCATCAGCTAAGTTTCATAGGTATTTAAGATATCTAATCTTAGACTGTTTTATTTTCTTTTTGATTGTAACAGTTTGTTTAGTTTGTGCTAATGAAACGTTAATTCTCGATTGAAATTAACAATTGGATGTAGGATCTCTGTGATCTGAACGAGTATGAAAATTACATCTGCAATTTTCTCTCTTTCTTACTTTTTAAATTTGTTTAAATTATTTTAAAGAATTTTTATATTTATGAGAAAATTATTAAAAAAATTATTTGTGATAAGAAACTAAGTTACCCTCTCTTGATTTGTTGAACACATTAATCATTTCGCTCTGCCCCCATGACACTTCTATATATTTCATGAATATTTTTGCTTTTTTTTTTCTTTTTAGTATTGAGTTGGAATTACTAATATAAGTATAGGAGTATAATGGTATTACAGTGATTTATGGTTTAAATTGATAAAATTGGAGTCTGGTTTTGTAAAATAATTATTTAGTTGGTTCTGAAATCATAGTTAGTTAACTAAAATGTCTTATTGTTTTCTTCTTATTCTTGTAAATAACACTTATATCATTAATTCTTTTACTTTAATATTTTTCTTTTTATTATTTAGTAAAGTGACGATGTAAATGAGTGTGAGTCTCTTTTGAATACAAAAGATCATTTATTGCTAGCAATATTTATTGTGTTTATTTTAGAATAAAAATTTATTTAATCTATTATGGATTTTGAATAATTATGGATTAAGTTATAATTATGTTTCAATTTAAATTACTTTTATCTTATTGTAGTGATTTTGAGAATGAAATGTTTTGATAATATATATTTCAACCCTTTAGTAAAATTTTGTCATGTCTTTAGTTACAATTAAAAAGATTTGTAAGAAGTTTATAAATAAATATTATTGACACAAAAATATAAACATTTTAAATGGTGACATTGTCATGTACAGTACAGGAGTTTCCAATTACTAATAAATTATTGTATTTAGGATATTAGAGATAAGGCAAGCAAAATAAATAAGTAAACCTACAAAATAAATAATACAAACAAGAGAGGTTTAAAACATCTATAATATAATTACCAAATTGAAGAGAGTATTAAACCTCACAAAACCTGAAAAACACAGATATTTTAAATCCCTGCAATAAAATAGTTGCAAATTGAAACATCTAAAAAATAATAATTAGCAATATAAAATGTTAAAACCCTCTTCAAAAAATCGTTCATAATATAAATGAGATACCAGATGTAGTCTTAAACCTTCACAAAAAAATGTGATAAATATATTTGCAAAGGTTTAAAAGACTCCGCAAATTAATCTGTAGAAGATAAAAACTATAGCAATTGAAAATAAAAACCTCTACATAATAGTTTTTTTAGTGATTGGGTAACATGTTATCGAAAAATTAATATGAAATTGCCAGATTTCATTACATGTGTTAGAAGTTTTACATGGACTAAAAAAATAAGATCAATTTATAATATATAAATAAGATGCAAATTTTATCTTACGAGCCGATTTTATGGGAGATGAATTACACTTAAAGTTCACTTCTTAATAACATGCATTCCTTCCCCCAAAACAAAATAAAATTTTGCTTATTTAATATGTTGTTATACATGAAGTAAGAAACTACTATCCATTAAGATCACCAAAAGCCAAATAAAACTTGTTAAAAATATAGGAAGATCACAAACAAAATATAAAAGAAAAAAACTACTAATATTTCTTCGTCCTCGAAATCGACACTAGGGTTTTAGTTCTTTAATAACGTTTTACAAGGCAATGTAAAGCTTTAAAATAACTCACACAATAGTAAAAGTGTAAAGTAATACTTACAGATGAACTAAGCACACATTGAATGGTTAAAACTTATATAACTAGTTATAGATTTGTCTTTTCCAAAGAGAACCCATCATGAATACAAGTTAAAAAGGTCGTTAGGGAAAATTGTGTTTACAAGTGGAAAATGTTACACCACAATGCTGAGCCGACATTTGCTTAGGAAACAAATGTAATGGTAAGTATCTAACTCTTGGACTTACATAACACAGTGGTTTTCATGTACATGTTCTGTCTAATAACTGATCACCAATTCTCTGGTGTAGCATACTAGAACCACAGTTGTATGTACTATTTTGACCATACTCTTGAAAAATCATAGGCCATTATTACATATATTTACAAGTATAATCTTGCTTCTCTACTTCCTCTTTTCTCTTGTAATCCAAATGACCTTTGCAATTTTTTCCCTTCTGTACATGTTCCACTCTTTTGAAGGTCAGCTGAAAGATATACATATCGTGCCATTTTTGGAGAAAATTCTAACAGATAAATGACAATGATGATAGGTTGGGAAGAATAGGGTTTTCCCTATAAGGAACACTACTCTAGAAAGCATGTTTGTTTTTGAAACATCTGATTCTACTACTTTGGTTGTTCTCTAAGATGCTCTCGTGCTTTGTTACAAAGATCAAGAATTTCATTATTATTAGGATCAAGACAGAGGCCTGCTTCACAGTCCCGCACAGCTGAAGCATAATCACCCATTGATTCATAAAATGCCGCTCGAAGATGTAATAATTGTAGATCTGGCTTAAAATCAATGGCTCTTGAAAGCTCTGCTATTGCCTCAGCTTCCTTGTGATCATCCATCAAAACTGGCAGACAAAGTTTTAGTCAGAAGTTGATATGCTTCGTGCATGCAATAACATCGTAGTAATATGTTTCAAAGGTTTAAGTATAGTGTGATCATATTGCTTTACCATGATGCTTGTTGAAAGCACACAATGTAATCAGAAGAAAAGAGTAGAAAACTACAAGGATAAGCACAAACGCAAAAGATCCCACACTTCATTATTGATCAAGAGGAAACAAAGGATAATAGAATCACTTGTATGAGACTCACCAGCTGCTCTATATCTGTAAGGATAAGTCCTGAGAGGGTCCAATTCTGATGCCATACTAAGATCACTCTTTGCCATGTCACGATCACAATATTCTGAACGTTTCTCATATGCTGATGCATTGCTTCGAGCCTTTTCTATTAGCTTTGTCATCTCGTCATATGCTGCTTTGCGGTGGTTTTTAAGATGATATACTCGTGCCAACCCTTGATGTGCTCGTGTATGCTTGATGTTGAGTGCATTCATGTAGCAGTCAGCAGCAAGGTCTAGTTTATCACAGTCTACAAAGACACTCCCTAGATTATTCAGTGCCTACATATTCATAAGAACGAAAATATAATAAATACATTGTTATATACTTCAACAGTGATATCAATCAACATAACATGTTTTAATCCAAAAGCTTGACACCCACTTGCCCTTTCCGAAGACCATCTGAAGGGCACCTTAGAGCTTCCTCCAAGAGATGGATCACATACTTAGAAGACTCTGAATCAAGATTTGAGTCAGCTAATGCATATGCTTTGAGAAAGTAAGCTTCAAATGATCTTTGAATTGAAATAGATTCCTCAGCTTTTGCTAATGCTTCTTCACGATGACCAGTGTCATACAATATCCAACCTTCATACACAAGTCTTTCATGGTCAGAACTAGAATGGTTTCTAGCCATCCGCAAACTACGCATGGCAGCCTTTGGACAATTTAACCTGCAAGATTAAGGAACATCAACACCCATAATAATCAATCTGAATGAACCATGTATTAAAGACAAATTAGCCATCTTGATAAAAATCAAGTATTGACACTACCTACTAAATAGTAAAACAAACCAATTATGACAACTCATTCACATAGAATTCTTGTACATAGAAAAATATGAAGAGAAACTGGAATTTATATCAGATACGGCTAGTGTTAGAATAAGTTGAATCAGTTTAGGGATTTCACTCACCGTAGCAGAAGGAGAGATTGTCGAAAACGTAAAAGGCTTTTCCCCGGATCATTTGCTAACATTTGGTGTACAACAGCCAATGAACCAATATCATCAACAGAGGACCACCGATCATACAACTGCATCCAACAATCAGCTTGGCACCACTGTTGAACAACAGGACTGAGAAGTTCTATCAAGTGCTCACCATGCATATGGCCATAAAACATCATATAATTTGGATCCAACGTCAAAATTGCCCGAACATCTCTAAGGGCTCCTTCATAATCCTCCATGGCAATCAAGAACCAAGCTCTCAGTTCAAGGCAATCTGCAGAAACCTTGAAACCGATTACTTTATTGATTTCTGCAATGGCAGATTCAATCCTGTTCTCTTCCAAGAAAGAAACAGCTCGAAATTTGTAAGGAAATGAAAGAGTTGGATCTAACTCAGTTGCTGATAGCAAGTCCATTTGTTTCTCCTTCCCCATACAATACAGAGACCTTTCTTGATACATCCACCCAACTGGTTTATGTTCAGAAACAAGTGAGTTCATCAACTTATATGCTGAATACGTGTGGCCACGCTTGTATTTGGCCCTTGCAACTCCCACCGTAGAATAAACATGCCCTGCCTCCACTGCAGACTGAAACCAATGCTGTGCATCTTTGTATTCTTTTCTCTCAAGCATAACAACGCCCATTTGGTGAAACGCAAGTTGCTTCTCCCAACCATCTTTTGCACACTCCACTAACCTCTCCAACAACATCACAGTTGTGTTAGATCTCATCTCTTCCTCCATCGCAACCTGACTCAAAAAGTAATACAACATGAACGACGCGTGTCCCGCCATGGCTAGCCTATCCCTACCCTCTGGACTAGAAAGCATCCTCACAAAATTCGAACACTGCATCGAACATGGGAGCTCTCGGAGAAACACCTGCAAGCAAGCTGCAACAAGAAGGTATGCAGTTTCCTCCAATCCATACTCAATAAGCAACAACGCATCCTCCAGGTCACAAACTAGCAAAGCCAAATGTACGTCACAGGCATGCTTCATCTCCTCACAACAAAAACGATTCGCAAAAGACAACAACTCCAACACAGCCATAGGCTCCAAATTGGTCAATCTCTTACTTCTACTGAACTCCTTAGCAGCTTTCAGTGCCTCAACAGAAAAACCATTCTGTGAAAAATTAATGTGCTCCCTTTTTGACTCAACGAATTCACCACACAACATTGTCTTAAAGGGCCTTGAAAGTGAGGCTATGTTGAACCTATTGCACCGAACTTCATCTTCACCGACAATGAACGACATGTCACCATCCTCTTCCTCGGACGTGGGGCGTTGCTCATCGTCGTCATCATCCTCTGCCACCATTGCACCATAACCAACATCACTATAAGCATCAGCATTCACAGCACGTGCACGCGTGCACAAGCAAGGATCAAACACAGACTCCGGGTCATAGCCTGGCTCCAAGGTGGCCCGGGGACACTCGAGGTTCCTCCCTCTGCAGTCCATGGAAGACAACCCGATGAGCTCGTCCTCACGGCGCTCGTGGCGCAGCCATGCGGCGAGCACGACCTTAGCATGCACGCTAGTGGCGTGCTGCCGAGCGGCGCGAAGGCTGCGACGGAAGAGCTTGGGGTCTGCTAAGCCTCGAAAGATGGTGCATTGCTGGAGGAAGACCTCGGTGCGCTCGAACTGGGGGCAGTCCTCGGCACGACGATAAGCACCGGCGAGGGTTTCCACTAAATCGGGAAAGACGAGGGACGGTTCAACCTTGGGTTCAAGAAGTTCTGTCATGGGGAGGCCATAGGGGAGGAGGGAGCCCTCACAGAAGACAACCTCGGAAGGTGGGGTGGCGTTCGGAGAACGGAAGCTCCGATTGGATTTGGTTCTAAGGGTTTGGGTCTTAATGTGATCGTGGAGTTGTTGGAGAAGCTTATCGCCAATACCACTGCAGGTGGCGGTGCCGGTGCCGGAGGGGTTGATAGTATACAATTGAGTTCCCTTGCAACCGTCAATGATGTTGAAGCTACGCATTATTGGGAAGATGTTGTATTGCATTGTTTTCCAGAGTTCAACAAATTGTGAAGCAACGAATCAACGAATGAATAATCTCTAAGGTGGTGACATTGGACATATGACACTGCAAGCACCGTTCAACGTTGTTAGAATTTTTAAGGATTGTTTGTTCTTTTGTATGGTTTGAGCAGAATTTTCTTTTTCTTTTTTCCCTTTCCCTGATGTTTTGTTTGGGTTTCTTATTTTTTTATTTTGCTTTTGGGTTTCCAAGAAAATGGAGGAAAAGGAAGAAGCAGAAAATAGGAAAGGTATGGGAAGAATAGGAGCGATGGAGGAATGGCCAAGTAGGTGTGATGAGGTCGGAATAGAGGTGGCCGTTAAAGCAGTTATGTTTTTCCTCTCTCTCTTAGGGTTTTTTTCTCTTCCTCTCCCTTTTCTATATGCTTTTGCTCATATTCTTTTTTTCATTCTAAATATATGGATTTGCCCACTTTTTTCTCATTAGGGTTTACTATTTCTACTTCGCTTTGGATTTGCCTCTAATTTTATTTTGTTCAAAATAGACAACATGAGAATGACAGAGAGAATAGGTACAAATATGTTAAGAATGAAATAAAATTTTGGACAATATCTGATGTCAACTATGTTTTCTTTAGGTCTTCTGACTGAGTGCCAACTTTTCATTTCACATTTCACTAAAAATATTGAAGATGGAAAACGCCAACCATGTCACCACCACTCGCCACATGCATAGCATATTGTTTTTTTAGTTTGAAATGGAGGGATTTCTTGTTGCATTCTCATAATTTTTCTTCTACATCTTATAAATATGATAATTTTTACTTTGCCTTTAAAATTTTTCATTATTTTGTATTATCTGAGTTTTGTTTCCATTTTTAAATTATATGATTCTAAAGTCATTTTTAAATTTCGGATTCTACATTTAAGAATTTTTTTTTTTTTGTTAAGAAAAGCTTCCAAATTGTATGGATAAAAAGTTAATAACTGTAAAAGTCAGAAACTTTATTTTATTTTTAGATTGTGTAATTTAAAAGTCACTTTTTACATGAAAAAAATTAAAATTGTATAATTCAAAATTCATATTTTGATTAAAAGAATCTAAATTAAACAATTCAGAAATTATTATTTTACTTCTAAATTGTATACTTTACAAACACCTTTTTAAATAACACAATTATAAAGCTTTTTATCCAAAAAGAATTATTATTAAATTGTCTAATCCGAAATACTTTTTTCTTACATCCATTCATGACACAACCCGTGACAGTAGCAACGGCAGGAGATGAGGGTTATGGGGTCAAAATGGATTAATTTGTTGTTTTAATCATTCTTGGGTTCACATGGAAACTGTGAGGTGCAAAAAGAAATATGCTATTGTATAACTATAATTTATAATTTACAAGGGGGCCACCATCGATTTCAAATTTCAAATGCAAATGGGCTCAAACCATCGTTAGTCTCATAATAGTTTTATCGTCCACCTCCAATCATACCTTTAATTTCTGAAAATAGCCTTGAAAGTTACATTTTTCTTTATGGGAACGAACCAATATAAAAATCACGTGTCATTACTTTGTTTTATAAATGTTTTCCAAAACACTCTTTTAATCATATAAGTATCTAATAACTATTGCAAATAGTCTAAAACACTATTCAAGTCCCCCAATGGCCCTCCCTTTCTAGTGGTTTCCCGTGTTTCATTTCTGACTTTAGAGATGATTATACATCCATATAATTCTTTGATACTAGTACAAAAACAACGTATAACGTTACGTGTTCAACATCCAACCACTGAATAATCAACGTTAAAAATGACCGGTGACATTTTTGTAAACAAATGCAATTATTAAACGTTGTTTAGGACTATAATTCGACGTCAACTTCTTATGAGATGTCGAATATTGAGAAGTTTGACTTCTAATGGGTAAATTTTGCGAGAATGTTTGGTGCAAAGGTGAAAATGTGCTTACGTATGACGCCGAATGCCTTAGAATTAGATGTTAAAAGGCTATAAAACATCGAATGCCCTAGAGTTAGACGTCAAAAGATTAGTGAACTAAATACAAATTTAAGCGAGAGGTTCAAAATTCATTCACTTTATCTAAGCACACAAGACCCTCTTCACTGCTCAAACTTTACTCGAACGAAGTTTGACGACCATCACATGTATTTATTTTTTTTCATTGGATACAAATGCATGTTGATTGTCTACTTTAGGTATGATTTTCGATTGCTTTGACCGTTTGTTTTCGTGTTCTTGTCCTTTATAGGCGCAAACTGCTTTCTCTCTCACTTGTGGCAACACTTGATTCCAACGAACTCACCTTTTGAAGGTTAGTTCTTGTTTTCGTTTTGAAGAACTTATTTGTTGAACTTATTGTTTGTTGATGTTATTTTGTTGAACTTGTTTGTTGTTCTTGCTTGTTATTTGTTGTTTGTTGTTCTTGTTTGTTGTTGATACTACAATACACGTTCATAGTTCTTGTTGTATAAAATACTAAAAACTGGATTGCATTTGTTATTTTTCTCCTTTCCAGGTCTCGTAAAGATGTAAAAAAAGATCACAAGGGATCACAATTAATTAAAAAAACAAAAAATGTTTATTAACATCATACACTAGCAAAACTTGATGTTAATTGACGTTGGACCTAAAGCAATATCCGACGTCAATTTGCTCAACTAGGGACATCGGATTGTTCTATGTCTGACTTCAATTAACTTAAATAAATTTGAATTTCTTTAAATTCGACGTGAATTTAATTTCTCCCAATATGACATCGACCTCGAATTCGACGTGAAAGACAAAAGAACACCGACGTTATGCAGTGTTTTTATACTAGTGTGACTCATTGACCATGCACATGTAATTGTTTTTAATGCTCATTAAATAGTTGGTTGGTGTATTTGTTTATATTATTAGTTAAGTAGTAATGGTAGGGAGTTGTGTTGTGGTAATTCCTCGAAGATATATAGTTTGGTGTCACTTGTGTTGTGGTGTTTCCTCGAAGCTTTGGAGATAGTTTGGTGTTTGCTCAAACCAAGTGAGTTCCAAAATGAGTGTGGCAAGAGTGTGTTTGTGGTTCATGTTTGTGGTTTGTAGCAAGAATTCTTAAAAAGTGAAGTCAAGCTCGCTAACGAAGGATAAGCGAACAAAACTTGACAAGCAAGCTCAAAAAGCTTGAAAAACAAGCTCGAAAAGCTTGGCAACAAAGGACAAGCCATGAAGGAAGAAATTTTTATTATATAGGCTCTGAAAAATAATTTTTCTATTAGCTAGCCGAATATAATGTAAATTATGCTTAAAAGCAAGGCTAATGAATCACCTTTTCCATATGGTACTTTGATAACCAAAATCATGCAATACAATGGGATGGACCCTTTTGTTGAGGCTAGCACCACATCAGGCTTGAGACAATGTTTTTATACAAATTCTTTGAAAAGGCTTAATATTGTTAATGTACACAATGTATAGCAACACATTCATGCAAATAACAAGGATGGAGTACAAGCCAACCACAGAGTTCTTCTTTGTATGACACTACATTAGTTTCACATCATACTTGTGATGATTGGAAACATCCACTAGTCCATCCAAATGCTAAAATTCTTAGTCAAATATGAGGGAAGTTCAAGACATGCATATTAAAATGCATGGATTATAACACACGGATAGAAAAATGCAGCGAATTGAAGAAAATATGCAGCAAATTGAAGAAAATGCACAATGAATTGATGAAAATATATCACATTTGACCATTGAACATTGACATGAATAGACGTCATGATGAAGTCAAATTCAATGTGAACCAAATTCTTGACAAACTTGACTATTTTCGGGACTTTTTCCACTAATTTGTATCCTTCAACTTTTTTTTTTTAATTCATTGAATTTAATTAAATTTTATCTTGTATGATGTCTTAACAAATCTTATTTTGATTTTATGTTATGTCTTCAACTTAGATGGATTCGACAATAAGGGACTTACATGAGAAAGCAAATAATATTGATAGACGAATGTTTATTAACCGCCAAGTTACAGTTATTGAACATCGGACCGCCATCCTTAATGAGATATACAATATAATTCCTCGAACCCTTTCATCCTAAAATACTACAATGCAAATTTTTGAGTTATTAATAAGCATGAACATTTCAAATGACAACTTATTCAAACACTATTACGACTTGCTTTGTTCACACCTCTTCTATACAGAACGTCTTATGAATATGTCGGCACAATATTATTATAATAGATTAGAAACTTATATGAATAAACACTTTGATATATCATAAATCGTATTGTATTTTTATCCACGTATTTATCCTATATTATATTACATATTGAATTCACCTTATTAATTATTAATTATGTCATAATAAATGTTTAATTATTTTAAATTTTAACATTGAAAATATAAATATTAAAATTTTTTCATACCATATATATTTCCACTAATACTTTTTTCATAAAATTTTGTTCATTAAAAAAATTCTAAAATAATTTTAATTCGTTTAAATATAATTTAATATTCCAATCAAGAATAATTTAATAATCTTACTTTTTAATTTACTATAATATTTTTTAATGTGTAAAGTTAAATCTCATACACATATGCTCCATCATTATTCCAAATTCCTTTTATAAAAATAAGCTTAAAACCAATTTTGGTCCCTAATTTTATTAGTTGTGCTCAAAGTGGTCTTTCTATTTCTGAGTTGTTCAGAGTGATCCCATATTTTGTAAAAATGGTTCAAGTTGGTCCTTTTTGCTTACTACTTTACAATGGTTCAGAGTAATCCCATTTTTTGCTTACTACTCTAATGGTGTAATGTCCACCCTAGCCAAAAGTTAATGACCTGTGTAGTTATTACTACTTTACAAGGAAACTTCAGCATTGTCAAGTTAGTAGTCAAGAAAGTAGATAGGGTTAAAGTAACCTTCAGTCATTTCCTAACAAATACGGAATTGCTTTTCATTAATTAACTCTTATGAAAACTTTGAAAAGGTTAGAAAATGGTATGCAATGCTTAAAAATAAGAATGAAAATCTATTCTTAAATCTCCTAACCAAATTAAAAGTTAAACAATCAAAGTAGATTCTCAATTAATTATAGTTTAAATTCTTACCACCAATCAAAGTACATTTTCAATTAATAGCCCAAATTTGCTTAATCATATGAAAGTTCCTAAATTTAATCAAAGTAAATTTTCAATCAAACTTAGAAACCCTTGAACTCATATGATCAATATGCATGTAGATTCAAACACCTTATGATGACAAAATCATTACTTTTAATATGATTGAGAGATGAAAGACATAGAAGAAGAATAACTCAAATCAATAATCAAAAGAAACAAATACATTAATTCAATTTAACCTCAGAATCCATATTCAAATTACAGTAGAATAGCTCTAGAAGCTTAGCCCTCCATGAATGGAGTGGAATACATGGTAAAATAAAAATGAGAAGAGTGGTGGATGATTGCTTCTAGTGGAGGAGTATGAGTGAATGAATGAGTTATAATTTATGACTCCCCTGGATCTCTGTATATAAGCTTGATTGGGCTTGAACTTTGAATATTATGTTGATAAGATATTTTATCTTATATCTTATATCTTCTAAATATTAAACAAATTTAATCAATTTTTAACAATATTTGATAAATATTAAAATAATTATCTTTAAAATATTAACTGAATTGTCTCTAAAATTCCTTTGCGTCCTTCTTAATTTTCTAAAATTGCATAAAAAACCCTTGATTGTTTTAATATTTACACTTCAGCCCCTATCTTTCTTTTCAAAATTACAGAAAGGCCCCTAATTGACCAGCTAGGACCAGAGTTGACTAAGGATGGACAAGCCAATGAGGGACTGCCACGTGGCAATCCCCTTCCCACTCAAATTAGGGTTTCCGAATTGGGCAAGAATAGGGTATGTTGCATCATGAGGGAGAAGATGGAAACGCAACATGGTTGCGTGAAGAAGCTCATTGTGGCGTGTTTCCTTTGCAGGTTTGAGTCGAAGAGGTTGAAGATGGTTGGCCTACAATTTGGCTTCACCATTCTCGTAGTTTGGGTGGTGCGAAGGAACTCGCAGGAACCATGGAAGCTAGGATTTTCTTAGTTTAATTGATTCTGATGGTGAAGGCGCGACAAGGAGAAGTCACTAGGGATGGCAACGGGTCGAGTCGGGCACGGATAGTGCCAACCCGCAACCCGACCCGCCGGATAAAAACGTACCCGCTACCCGTCAGGTACCCGTTTAAAAAATACCCGCGGGTATTTTAAAACCCGCGGGTACCCGTTGGATACCCCTTTTCAACCCACGAATATTTAAAAAAAAATATTTTATAAATTTTTAAATGAAATAATCCAAATTAAATTGAAAAAAACAATTGAAATGTTTTAGATTTTAAGTTAAAGGTACTTACAATGAGTCTGAGAGTTAAAGAAGAGAAAAAAAATAAAGTAAAGAATAATAAAATGTATTTTTAGTGTGAACTGCAACATTTAATGAAAGGGAGGGAAGAAAAAATGTGATAGGTGGAAGGGAAGTTAATGAGAAAAGTAAAATAAAAAGATAATGGTTAGAGGAAGAAAGAGTGCTACGTAAGAGAATAGAGAGAGAAAAAGGGGACTTATGCAAAGGAAACTAAGGACATAGATGTAATTTTAACTTCTAAGCGGGTAACGGGTACCCGCGGGTACGGATAATGCAAAACCCGAACCTGACCCGATAAGAAGCGGGTATTAAAAACCCGTTACCCGCTACCCGCGGGTACCTATTACCCACGGGTACCAACTATCCACAACGGGTTTAATCTGCGGGTACCCGCGGGCACGAGTATTTTTGCCATCCCTAGAAGTCACAATTGGTTTCCCTAGTTCTGTGATTTTATGTTTCTTCTTTGGGTTTTTGCAGGTGTTGATTTGTGCGAATTGGGGCTGCACGATTCTAGGGTTTCCTCTTTGCAGCGAGTTGCATGATGGAGATGAGTGTGTGGTGGTCCACAATCCGCATTTGGGTTTCTGTGTTAGAAAAATGATGAAGATGAAGTTTTGATGATGTCTAAATCAAGTCAAGAGAAATCAAGATTCAAGAAGATCTTATGAAGACTTGTATTGCAATGGAAAGCTTTTATAATAATTGTAGTTCAATGTGTAAGACTTAGATTTTCAGTGCTTTTGATTCCATGAACTTTTGTATTATATAGTTCATGTCCAGAGTCAAAATCGCATTGTTTTAATCGATTAAAACTAGTATTAATCAATTAAGCAGAGTAAAAGCTGAAAACTCAAACTTTCTCTGATTTAATAGATTAGAATACCTTTTAATATATCAGTTAATCGGTTAAAATACCTTATAATCGATTAAAGGTGATCGTTGGAGTTTTCTAGCCGTTAAAACTAGCCGCTGTACTCATTTTAATCGATTAACAATAATATTAATCGATTAAAAGCGTTAAATGGCTGGAAACGAAGAACGAAAGAGTATTATCTTGAGTCTATAAATAGGCTCTCATTTTCCATCAACAACAACTTTTTCCTTGTGCTCTAGTACTAAGAAATCATTGAGACTTGTGTGTTCTTGTTCAGCTTGAGAAACTCTCGTCTGTTGAGCTGGTGAAGTGATGCTACGGTGACAGAGGAATAGTCAATTCATCCTTGGTGCATCTAAGGAGGTGTTTGGGAAGAGGAAGTCATCCTTCGTGAAGTATTCAGAGGAAGTGTTTCATCCTTTGTGAAGACTCAAAGGAGGTGTAGGTTCATCCTTCGTGAAGTATTTGGAGGAAGTGCTTCATCCTTTATGAATATTCAAAAGTGATGTTGGTTCATCTCTTGTGGTATCAAGAGACGTATTTTCTAAACTATTACAAATTGTTTCTTTGTGATTGTAATTTGTAATTGTTTTGTGATTAATGAACTGTTTATCTTGTTTTAAGACAGGCAACTAGACGTAGGATTGGTAAGATTTGAACCAGGATAAAATCATCTGTGCAAATTTCTCTCAACCTTACTATTTTTATTTATCTTTATTATTTCCTTAGTAAGTTTAATTGATTATAAATTAAAAGGCACACATTTGTATTAAAACCCCTCTTGGTTTGTTATTTCACGCTAATCATTCCGCTGCAGTTGCTCTGATATTATCTGGTTTTGCGATTTTGCAGGCGGTGATGATCGAAGCTTCGTAATGTTGCTTTAATAGAGTATTCACGATGGAGATGTGAATCGTAACGGTGCTCTGCGGTGGCAAGATGAACTCGCGAGGTGGATGCGCGATTTGGTTTTTGTTTGACGTAGGTACGAAGAAAGAGAAGATTGGTGGCGAAGCTCGCGGGTTTGATGGAAGCATGAGGTGGCAGTCGCCATGGCTTGTGCGAGGTGGTGCTCATGGTGGAGATGCTTCATGGCGGCGATGGAACGAGGCAGTGGCGGCGAGGATGGTTAGGCAATGGCTGTCAATACCCAATTTCGTCCGAGAAAGTAAATAATTAAAATTGAGGAATAAGAGAGTAATAAAGCAGTACCCGATCATAATCCTTTAGCTTTATTCCTCCATCATGGATACGTATAACCATCTTGGAGCTTCGCATGAACGGTCATCCCAGGATTAATGAATTTTTTCCTTCATTAGCCATATCCACAATTATAAACTCAATCAAAAACTCCAACTCATCAATCCGCACAATTGCATCTTCTACCATCCCAACAGGTTTCTTCATAGATCCATCTACCACTGTCAAGATCACTTTGGTAGGCTTCAACTTTACCCCTTTTAACTTCTTGAAATCACTGAGAGGCATCATATTAATGCTTGATCCTGAATCAATCAACGCCTCTCCTAGATCCACATTATTAATGACACAAGGTAGGGTCAAAGCTCCTGAATCCTCCAGTTTCTGTGGATGATTCTTCTTCCTGGGTTTCGCCCACTGCTCCTGATTTTCTTCATAGCCTAAATCAAGTAACCTCTCTAGATAGTATTTGATCTTGTCATCACCCTCCAGAGTTTGTGAAGATGTTATAGGATTAAGAGGTGCCTCCTTAAGAATTTTGCGGAGTGACTCTTTAATGTCTTCCTTCTCCTTTTCTCTTTCTGATTTCTTCCTTTCGCTTTTCTTATGTGTATTACTCATCCTTTCCTCCTCCTCGTCATCGTTGCTACTAATCTCAATTGTTTCTTCTTCTAATCTCCTTTTTCCTCCTGTTGCAACAACTTTGCATTCATCTTTTAGGTTAACATCAGTATTAGCCCGAAATTGATGCTTCTCTGTGGTTTCAACCCTCTTAGACAGTTGTCCTATTTGTGTCTCTAGTGATCTAAAAGTTGCATGATCACTTGTTTGTTGAGATTCATAGACCTTCAAAAATTTATCAAACCTGTCAGTCAATTCTCTAACTGTCTCAGTCAAGCTGCTTAATTGCTGCCATAAGGGAGAAGGTTGCTGCCAAAAGTTTCCCCCTTGTCCAGAAGAAGCATTTTGGCTTTGCCCAATACTTGGATGATTTTTCCAACCTTGGTTAGAGTGACCTTGGTTGAAATTTCCCTATTTGTACTAAAATTGGGCCCCATATAATTCACGTCTTGCTGCATCTCTTCTGTAAAAGCACATTGACCATTAATATGGTCACCCCAACATAAATCGCATAGTTGTTGAGCCTGGGAAATATTTCTGAGCCCCCGAGGAAGTTCAGAAACGACCTTTAGCAACTTGTCCAATTTCTGACTGAGGAGGTGATTTTGTGTTGTTGCTGCTTCTTCAGTGGGGAGATGTAAAAGTCCTCCTTTTTGCGTGCCTCTTTCATTCTGCGACACTTCATTGAGAGCCATCTCTTCAATTAAGTTGTACGCCTCATCCTCTGTCTTTCTATTAATGCTACCTCCAGCCGAGGCATCTATCATCATTTTGGTCTGAGCGCGCAAACCTCCAAGGAACGCTAGCAAGTATGAAGCTTTATCAAACCCATGAACTGGGGTTGCTCTCAACAATCCTTTGAATCTATCCCATGCTTGCCCCAGTGTTTCTTCCATTCCTTGTTTAAAAGAAGAGAATTCTAACTTCCCCTTATTGATCTTTGGTGGTGGGAAGAATTTAGTAATAAATTGTTGGACCACCGCTTCCCATGTCCTGAACGTTCCCTCCGGGAAAGAATTCAACCAGTCTTTTGTGTTCCTCCAAGTGAGAAAGGAAACAAGCTAAGTCTGATTCTATCATCCGTCACTCCAGTTATCTTCACTGTGTTGCAAATTTCTCTAAAGACTGTCAAATGCTTGTAAGGATTTTCATTTGACAACCCATGGAATTGGTTGTTCTGGACTAACTGGATAAGTGTTGGACTCATCACCATGCTGGTTGTATTGTCTGTTGGCACTGCAATGCTGTTAAAATTTAAGGGGCCAACTGTGTTAGCTGCGTCCCCTAGAATGCGTCTGGGAGGAGGTTGATTGGCCATCTCCTCAAGATTTGGTTCAAAATTCTCGGGTGGAGTAACTTCTGGAGAAAGAGATCTTTCACACAAAGGGTGTCTCTTCCTCCTCTCGTATGGTAGACCTTCAAACAGAGGTTGTTGGTTTTTCCTACTTCTAGTGTGTATTGTCTCCTGCATGCATAAGGAACACACCCTAAAAGCACTTTTATAGAAGATAAAACAAAACACAATAAAAGAAAAATAAAAACCAAAATAATTACAATCAAGTCAAATCCAATCAATTCACACTACTAGACAAATAAACCTCGAGTCCCCAGCAACGGCGCCAAAAACTTGTTGACAAATTGGCAATTGTACCAAATCATACAAGTAATATAAATGGTAAGACCAAGTATCGTTTCCCAAGAGACTCGTATGGCTTCCTCGTTCGCGTGAATTAAAATAATAAGACTTGAGAAATTAAAATTTATAAATTTTGGTTTGAGAGCAAAAATATTAACATGCAAAATAAAGGTTGATTCAATTGACAAGCAAAAACAATCGATGAATGGATGTTGTTGGGTACTAACAATTTCATCTATTCCGCTCTCTCTTACATACTACCCTTGAATATTA
>NC_028358.1:29759481-29761557 GCF_000741045.1 Vigna radiata var. radiata
CCTAGAAAAGATGAAAAGGAGCCTAAGCATCCAAGAGATCCTCTCCAGAGAGCAAAATTAGGTTTGGCCGTTCTCCCCTGTCAAAAGAATGACTCTGAATTCGTAATAGGGGTATTTATAGGTGAGGAGCGCGTCAAAAACAGGCCCAAGTCCAGCGTGCCACCGCCGGGCGGTTTAAGTGTGCCGCCCGGCGATTTCCCATAACCTGCCGCCACCGCCCGGTGGCAATTGCCACCGCCCGGCGGTTTCCCATATCCTTCTGTCGCCGCCCGGCGGCAATCGCTGGCGCCCGGCGGTTTCCCTCAGTGACATTTTCCATGTCTACTCCTCGTCCTGGACCGCCCAGCAGTTTAAGTGTGTCGTTGGGTGGTATGTCGACTCTTCAAAACTTCATTTTTCTGCTCTTTTCTTGAGTCAACGACCTGTATCTTCAACTCCATTCTTACTTTTCTCAAATTAGCTACAAATCAATGCAAAATAAGCATAAAATCGCTAAAAACAACTTTTGACTCTCTCTAGACTCATTTATTGAGTTTTGCTTGATTCTAAGCTCATTCGAAGTAGTAAAGGGTGTAACTTGGTCCAAATTGACATATGAAAATAACTATTTTTCAACCTTCATCAAATGTGTGTATATAAATAAGCACCTTAAAAAATAAAAAAGAAGAAAAATTCAATTTCGAAAAGAGAACATAAGGGAACAAAGTAAAAAGAAGGAGAGTCTTCTAGGGAAAGAAACAAGTTTTTTTCAAGAAGAGCGAGAGACGAAAAAAGGCCAGTCACACGGGAAAGAGGAAACATTTGAGGTACAAGGCGAATAATAGTGAACGGAGCTCCAAGAGTTTTCACTTGCTACTGTGAAATCCGCCCCGCGGTAACCCCTTTTCATAAGAGCCTTATTCTTTCCTCGCTGGTTTTCTTTTCATTATTCTATTAATTTTATTTGTTAATATTGATCACTACATGCATTTTACTGTTCTTTCATTTACTTATTGTTTTATTATCACTGCATATATGCGTATAATTGCTCAATTTGTACGTTTTAACATTCCTTTATTGTACCAATTATTTTCTTATTATGTGTTAACTTGATTGTTTATATTAAACTTTTATTTATTTACTTTTTTTATGTTATAAAAATCACAAAAGATATATAATTACAAAAGTTAAAAAATAATAATAATAATAATAATAAACTGAATATAGTTTTAATTTATTTTATTTTCTGTTTTATATGTTACTTTCTTTATGTAAATATTATTATTACATTATTGTTTTATTTTAAATACTTAGTTAAGTATAATCTATATTAAAACCTTATAAATATAATTACTATTCTTATAAATTTATTTTCCTATGATAAAATTACAAAAATAAAAAAATAATAAAAATAAAAATATATAAAGTATTAAAATAAAAATAATAAAAAATTTTAATAATGGTATTGAGTGCTCGTGCGATTGTCCGCATCAGCCTAGCACTCAATATATTAAGGTTTATAAAAAATATATTTTAAGGATTAAAGCACATGTGTGATCGCACGCATCGTCTTTGTGCTAAAACTTTTTCTTCTTTTTTTCTAAAAAATAAATAAATAATATTTTAAAGGTTAAAGCACATGTGTGATCGCACTACAAAAATAGACCTGCATATAAAAACATGTACACAAATTCAATTTCAACATAACAAACACATGTTCAAATGTATTTCAACATCAAATAAAGTACAAAGTCTAATAAAATACAATCTAATCAAATGAAATGTTTAAATCAAATAACTAAGAGCTATTGTATAATCTAATTATATACTTCGTAGCAGCGTTCCTCATGAATAATAGTGGTTTCTCAGGAACTGGTGTAGTAGTCTTGAATTTCTGCACAAGACAATTCATATTAATTAGTGTATATGAATTCTACATTTGGGAAAAAATCAAAAAATTTGTTAAAGTTAAATATTATCGTTTCCTAGCGACTTGTGATGTGAGAACGAACAATATGGGTCATCCAATACATTACATAGTATCCGCACTCATATGACCCATTTTGTCTGTTACACTACAATATATCATCACAGTTG
>NC_028358.1:29762622-29764629 GCF_000741045.1 Vigna radiata var. radiata
CATAGACATAACAAGAAGCTGCCAATGGCGCCTGAAATTCATAATAACTTAACTATTAAATATTAAAATCACATATGGAACTTTATTATGTTAACAAAGTTCACTTACCCGGATATATAAGGCAAAAAGTATATTTTCTTGCCGCTTCCAAAACTTCTTATCAGATTCGTGTTGATCTGATCAAAATCATTTTATTCATGAACTGATTGGGGATCAATGAATCCATAATCATCATAACGCCCCAACTTGTTACTGACCCCAGACATATACCTGAAATTAAAAATTAACTTTGATATAAGGATACTTGATATATAAATCAATTTTATATATAAATAATTGCTCATAGACTTACATCATCCATANCTGAATAATTGAAATATTCAACTCTTGTGTTCCCGACGCAAGCTCACTAACATCTTGGCTATGAAGGTATATTGGCACCTCAGAGCCTGTCCCAAATACATTAGCATCATACTCAACCTCCAAAGGCTTATCTTCAAGGATGTCAGCAAGTAGATGCAATGAAGCAAGAGGATCATCCTCAGATAGAGGAATCTTCTCCTGTGCCTGCACCTGTTGTTACATGAAAAAATAAGATAAGTTTTGACATCAATAGCCTTTAAAATTGAGAAGTGTAAAGAAGAATTTCATACCGAGGGGTCAGAAACTGGACCAACCAAAAATTTAGGCCAGGCGATAAAGGACTTCAATGCTTGCTCCATAGTGAAAATCTCTTCTGTGGCCAGAGGAACCGAGGCATCTGGTATGATCATTTCGTCCACTGAGACCTTCACCTCATCCTCTAATAGTTGCATACCATGACATACAGTCGTTGACCTAAACAGTGTTCCACGAGCTACCAGGACCATCTCGATATCCTCTAAAATGTATAGCAGACATGGACTACCATCGTCCATGTCATCCTCTGGGACGGCTGGTGCGGAACAACTTCCTTTCCCCCTTCTCCCTGTCAGAGTAAATGTTAGATTATACAAAAGATAGAAATAATTGCACATAAATGTTTATTAAGTTTACCTGTGGGAGGGATCACATGTTCCTGAACAGGAGATGGCACCGAGCGCATGCCATAGCTCTTAAACTACTGCTGGAACATGGCGCTGAATTCAGCCCTCATCTCTAATCTAACCTCGGCCCCGATCTCCTCTCTAAGGTCTTCTCGGACCTTTTTTATGATCTCTTCTGTCATCCTTTCTCTTTGTGTTTCGTTGTATACAAATGAAGGCTGACGAGAAGAGCTCCCAAAATAATCTTTAATTCCTACTCCAGGACCTACAGCACGTACACGTCCAGGGTGCTCAAGTCGTCCAATCGCAGCAGCAAGAATATCGTGGCGACCCTCTGGAGTGAATTGACCTTGGGAGCTCTGCTCAACCAAGGCGTCCTGTAACATTACAAAACATCATTATTCTTTAAATAGTTTAATGTAGTATGTATAATGACAATACTTATTATTTTAGGAANAGTGATAACTTACAATTCTTTCAGAAATTTCCCGTGCAGTGTCGAAAGAGTAGGTGTTCGATGGTTTCATACGTGCCAGCTTCCATTTTTCATGTCTAGACGGTGGAGAAGGAGGCTGAGGGGGGCTACCACCCTGAGATGGTGGTCTAGCATCTGCCTTTTGCTTGAGGATTTTCTCCTCAAGCTTCCTATACCCACCACGAGATAATAGGTGGGGGTTTTTGTTATGAGCATTTGTTCCTTGTGCTTTGCTTCTAATTGCGTGTCACATATACATTAATTAATTAGTTTATATGATATATATTTGTTAATGAGGAATTGAATAATAGCAACTATACTAACCTGCCATTCCTCTGACATCCGACTCTCTTTAAAAAGCCGCCAAGTCTCCTCATCAATGGACTTATATGAACTACATGGAGACTTATGTTTAAGGTGTCCAAAGATGTATCTTGATGTCAACTTACTTTTAAAGTTTTTGAAGTTTTCAGCAACAGTTGACAAACACTTATTTCTAAGTGTTGC
>NC_028358.1:29765359-29802822 GCF_000741045.1 Vigna radiata var. radiata
TTCATTCCATCAGTGGCTAAACCAAGCCTAAGATTTCTACACTCTTTACCAAATTCGGGGAATTGTCGATCAATATTTTTCCATTGCTTTGAATCAGCTAGATGACAAAGCAACCCGTCAATTTTTCTCTCATCTGCATGCCATCTAAGGTTTTTACCATCTTTGGGATTCGCAAACAAACGCTTAAGTCTGGGCACTATTGGAAGGTACCAAACTACTTTCAAAGCAGATCCACTTTTTTCTATTTGGCCATTATCTTCACTATTGTTTTTTTGACTTGTATCGTGATAAGCCACATTTTGGACACTTTGTCAAAAATTCAAACTCTATCCTATATAAAATGCAGTCATTAGGACAAGCATGCATCCTTTTATACTTCATACCCATTGGACAAAGAATTTTCTTCGCATCATAATTACGAGTGGGTAGTATATTTCCATCTAACAACATTTCATTCAACAACGTCAACAATTCTGTAAAACTCTTATCAGTCCATCCATTGCTCGCCTTCAAATTCATGAGCCTTAACACAGCTGACAAACGTGTGAACTTAGTTGAACCGACATACAAAGGTGTTTCCGCATCAGTCGACATCGTGTCATACACATGAGCTTTGGAAAAATTTTCTGCGCCAACATCGCGGATCATGTCCTCCAATTTGTCTTCATCCGGTCGATCTTCTTCCATGGTGGAGTCAGTAACATTTTCAGTTTGCGAGTCAGTCGGAAAGTACATTTCTTCNNNGTGCCATATCCATGTTGTATAACATCTTAGGAAACCATCACAGATAAGATGTTCTCTAATTTGGGTTGCGTTCAACTTTCTCTCATTCAAACAGTTCACACAAGGACATCTAAACTTCACTTCATCATCATTTCTCCCCTCATTACGTTGCGCAAATTGTATAAATTCCTCTACACCTCTCTCGTACTCAGCACTAATACGTGGTAAATTAATCCAATTTCAATCCATTCCTAAATTTTACAAAATTACAATTACACAATTTTCTATATAGAATTATCAATTCAATCATACAATCAATTCAGTAATACAATCATACAATCATACAATTAATAATAAGCATTCAAATGATCAATTCTTTATTATTGAAAATTTTAAAATTTTAAAATATTCATTATTTTTAAAATTTTAAATATAAACATGTTACTATTATTACTTTTTAATTCCTATTATAAAGTATTATTCCAAACTAAAAATATAGAATAAATGATATTTTTTACCATCAAAACTTTTTATATCTAAAGAAATTTAGTCACAATTAATATATTTTGTAAAAACCCACACTAGTAAAAAATAGTGATTATACAGCGCACATTATGCCACGGTTCACCAGAAACCGCAGCATAATGTTGCGCGGTGGCAGTTTTGTAAATAAATCGAACTTATATGTCGCGGTTCCCCACATAACCGCGGCATATACCCCAGTCAACCATCACCTTTGACTCCACGTCAGAAAAAAAATTTAATAACAAGGGAATATGTCGCGGTTCTCTGACCAACCGCGGCATATACCCATGTAACCTCCTTACATTCCCCATCAGTCAGCCCCTGCAATAAATTGGCAGGGGAATATGTCGCGGTTCTCTGACCAACCGCGGCATATTCCCCTGCCAATTTATTGCAGGGGCTGACTCATGGAGAATGTCAGGAGGTAGCAGGGGGAATAGGTCGCGGTTACTCAGAGAACTGCGGCATATTTCCCCTGCTACCTCTGACATTCCCCATAACGCAGTTGGGGGATTCTGAACGTTAGGGAATATGCCGCGGTTGGTCAGAGAACCGCGGCATATTCCCTGATTTGAGTAAATTTTAAAAATTTCAGAGCATATGACGCCGTTGGGCGCTGAACCGCGGCACATAAGTTTAAAAAAATTTCAAAAATGCCATTTTGGATAATTTTTTTTAAACGAATAGGTCGCGGTTGTGAGTAGAACCGCGGTATAAAGGAGAATATGTCGCGGTTAAGTGGAGAACCGTGGCAGATTCTCTTCTGAAGGTTAAAAAAAACAGAACAATTTCATCTTCTCCACGCGATTCTGAAGATTTCTCTCTGCCTCTGCCTCCACGCGAAAACGCCACTACGCCATCTTCGTCTTTGCCGTCGCGCCCTCCGCTGTCACGCCCTCCGCCGTCATGCCCTCCGCCGTCGTGCCCTCCGCCATCGCGCCCTCTGAAACCCAGGAGCTTTCGTTTTCACCGTCGCGCTGTCTGAAACCGCCACGCCAATCCTCTGTCGTGCCATTTCGTGTCTGTCGCGCCCATTCCAGGTACTTCCTTTATGCCCTCGTCAAGTTTTCCATTAAGCCTCTATGTTTGCTTTCGTTTCTTGATGCATATGTTGTTGTGGCTTTGATCATTTTTTTTGAATTTGTTGTGGTTTTGGTCGTTCTTTAAGAGCCAAAGTATGTTAGCTTTTATTTAAGTTTTTATTTTTTTTATCAGCGATTTTTTTTTTTTAATAATATGCTATGAAATTTTTTTATTTAAGTTTTTATTTATGTAATTATGTGTGATTGAATGTTTGAATTGATAATTTGAATGATTATTAATCGTATTATTGTATGACTGAATTGATTGTATGATTTTAATTATATAATTTTATATAGAAAATTGTATAATTTTAATTTCGTAAAATTTGGAATGGATCGAAATTGGATTAGTTTACCACGTATTAGTGCTGAGTACGAGAGAGGTGTAGAGGAATTTATACAATTTACGCAATGTAATGAGGGAAGAAGTGACGATGAAGTGAAGTTTAGATGTCCAATGGGTATGGAGTATAAAAGGATACATGCTTGTCCGAATCACTGCATTTTATATAGGAAAGAGTTTGAATTTTTGACAAAGTGTCCAAAATGTGGCTTATCACGATACAAGTCAAAAAACAATAGTGAAGATAATGGTCAGATCGAAAAAAATGGATCTGCTTTGAAAGTAGTTTGGTACCTTCCAATAGTGCCCAAACTTAAGCGTTTGTTTGCGAATCCCAAAGATGCTAAAAACCTTAGATGGCATGCAAATGAGAGAAAACTTGACGGGCTGCTTCGTCATCCAACTGATTCAAAGCAATGGAAAAATATTGATCAACAATTCCCCGAATTTGGTAAAGAGTGTAGAAATCTTAGGTTTGGTTTAGCCACTGTTGGAATGAACCCATTTGGTAATTTGAGTACCAATCACAGAGTTTTGGCCAGTTATATTGATAATTTACAACTTATCTCCTGCATTGTGCATAAAGAGGAATTACATGATATCTGGTCCAAAGCAGCCTGGAAATGACAGAGATGTTTATCTAAGCCCACTAGTTGAAGACTTGAAGGTTTTGTGGGTTGATGGGGTTGAAATATTTGATGCATTGTGGTTTTGCTCATTGCACAGGCCTCCTCCCACACATCTCAGACAAGCAGTTGATTGGTAAGAACCTCAATGTTTGGACTTTCTTTGTTATATAAATGAATGTTAAAACCTTTTTTTATATATAGTTCTATTCCAGCAAGTATGATGATGGTTGGGAGATCAATTGCTAACAGTAGAAAGATTGCTTGGATTTCTCTCAAGGTTTGACATATGCTAAAGCCATACTTTGTTATAGTTGTTTTATTTTAATGTTATTCACTAACTATTTACAATTATGATGATATATTGTAGTGTAACAGACAAAATGGGTCATATGAGTGCGGATACTATGTAATGTATTGGATGACCCATATTGTTCGTTCTCACATCACAAGTCGCTGGGAAACGGTAATATTTAACTTTAACAAGTTTTGATTTTTTCCCAAATGTAGAATTCATATACACTAATTAATATGAATTGTCTTGTGCAGAAATTCAAGACTACTACACCAATTCCTGAGAAGCCACTATTATTCATGAGGAACGCTGCTGCGAAGTATATAATTAGATTATACAATAGCTCTTAGTTATTAGATTTAAACATTGCATTTGATAAGATTGTATTTTATTAGACTTTGTACTTTATTTGATGTTGAAATACATTTGAACATGTGTTTGTTATGTTGAAATTGAATTTGTGTAAATGTTTTTATATGCAGGTCTATTTTTGTAGTAGTGGATATCACAAAAACAGACCTGCAATTTTAAAAAACTGCAGGGGAATATGTCGCGGTTGTTACCACAACTGCGGCATATAGTGCTCGTTTTTTTTTTTTTTTAAAAAAAACAGACATATGGCCGCGGTTAGTGCTAGAACCGCGGCATATTCCTGGGTCTTTTACCGCGGTTCGAACCGCGGCATATATGGAACAGTTTTTTTTTTAAAAAAAAAAGGGTTTAAGCAGCGGTTCCTTGTACAACCGCGGCATATTCCCCAACTTTGTTACCGCGGTTATAACCGCGGCCTAAAGTCTCTGACTTACTACCGCGGCTGAATATGTCGCAGTTCGTAAATCGCGACGTATAGTAAAAAACAACCGCGGTAAAATCCCCTCGCTGCACTAGTGCCATAAACCTTTTTCATTCATCTTATATTATTTTTTTATTTATAGATATGTTATTCTATTATTACATAATTAAGTTATGATTTTTTTATAGAGGGTAATTTTTGAAATGGGAACTTTTGGGTCTAAGCGTTGTAGGGAACTTTTGGGGGTAACCCAACCAAACTCAACATGCACAACATCACACCCATGAATTGCTATTGAAATGGAATCGAATCGCATAAAACCAGAAATCAATTGCAAGAACATTTCATCCATCAATCAATCAGGTTAAGCAGAACGGATAAATCAATCGCATAAAACAAATATTGATATCAAATCTGGTTGGCGCGGCGGAGAAGAAGAGTCGCGGCGGAGGTGCGACGGAGAAGCATGGGTGCGCGGAGAGGATGGCTCGCGTCAGAGAGGATGGCTGGCGTAATGGAGGAAAGCTCGCGTGAAAGGACGGCTGGCGTCAATGGAGGAAAGCTCGCAACAGAGAGGCGGCACGACGAAGATGTTGAGGTTTCATTTTCTGAAACTGATTGCGTGAGAAGGAAAACTGTTCAAAGTTTTTTTTAACCTTCAGAAGAGAATTTGTCGCGGTTCTACACTTAACCGCGGCATAAAGGAGAATATGTCGCGGTTCTACACTTAACCGCGACCTATTCATTTAAAAAAAATAATGGCATTTTTGAAATTTTTTTTAACCTGTATGCCGCGGTTCAACGTCCAACTGAGGCATAATCTCTGAAATTTTTAAAAATTACTCAGATCAAGGTATAGGCCGCGGTTTTCTGGTCAACCGTGGCATATACCCCAACATTCAGAATCCCCCAACTGCCTTTTGGGGAATGTCAGAGGTAGCAGGTGGAATATGCCGCGATTCTCTGAGCAACCGCGGCCTATTCCCCTGCCAAGAAAGAGAAAAATTGTTAAAGATAGTGAGCCATGTAAATGCTCCATTAATGTAGAGAGAAAGATTGTTAAGGATTATGAATAGGTGTAGGATATTTTTGGAATAGAAGAAAATAGTGGGGAGGTGTAGAATATTTAAAATAGTGAGGAGGTACAAGTCCCACTTGAGGAGGTGGAGGGAGAAACACCCCCAGAAGGAAATCAACAGCACCTTAACTATTCAAATGAAAGTGTAATTTTGCTCTCATGTTATACTTTTTAAGCCAATGGCATTTTATTGTAATTTGAATTACTAAGAGTAAAGGAAACTAGGTTCGTCTGATTAAAACTATTTCCAATGAATTATACTTCAATTTGCATTAAATTTCCTTGATCATAACAAACATAATTTTAAAAGTTTACGACCGAAAAATTTTGGCTTTACAAACTTTGGCTGTACTTAGATAAAATTTGAAAAATTTGTTATTTTTAATAGTGATTTTGGCGACTATGATATAAAATGTTTTTATGATTTTAATTTGAGAAAAAATTGCGTAAAAGAAATGAAAACTTAAATATTTTTGGTAAAATTTAACAATTTGACCACGTTTATTTAATTTAACTTGAGAAAAAATAGACCAAAATTACAGAGTTCAAATTAAATAACTAAAAGTGTGTTTAAACTTTTTGCTGAAGATTCAATGCAACTGATATCAGCATATTTTCTGTTTGGTGGTACTAACACAGTAGATATTCATTTCAACATATGTAAAATAAAACAATTTAATGTAAAATAGTTTTTCAATAATATATAAAGCTTTTAACGATTTTTGAAAGAATGTTAAATTGAAATAGAAAACAAAAGCTGTGATTAGATAATTTTACTTTAAATTCAGCATACAAGGAAATGCATAAAAAGTTCATCATACATTGGAATTCATGTGGAGGCCTATCCTCTTTATTTCCCATATTCTGCATACAAAACTGAAGTCATTAAATTATTACTAATAATTAAAAACAGACTGAGTGGTATTTCAGAAGTCGAGAGGAAACAAAACAGTGATTCTTTTTCAAAAACTGTAAAAGCAGTGCAAATATTAAATCAATTTAATATGTTATTATCTTCATTTTTCATTGGGATTATTTTGATATTAAAGAGAATTTTTTTTCACACATATACTGAAACTTCTTGTTTAAAATATCTCCGACTTCTATATATGTTTAAAATATCCTCCGATCAATCGTAAATGTATTTAACTAAGAACATTTTAAATAAATAAGTATCCATTATTAAAAAAAAAAAACAGAACTATCGTATATACAACTAATATTACATAATCAATCTTCAGCTTTACAAAATGTTTAACACAAGAGACCCCGACCCGTTCCCACAATCCTGTACCACACGAGCAATCCTGCTGTCACAGTAGAAAGCTATATAAAACAACAAAAGGAAAAATATGACAGCAAACAAAATTTAAAAGTACCATTTAGAAAACGATTTAGCACAACAAAAAAATAAACCAAAATACCCTCATAGCAAAAACTGAAAGAATGTTTGCTCATGGCCAGCCTTATATATGGTAAAGGCAGCGACGCCGCTCCACACGGCAATGGAATATGAGACCACCCTAGCGGAGATGCCACCCCTAAGGGCGGCTCCGTCACGCCGGAGAATTATTTTTGACGGTTACTTGAGAACATGCAAACACAATTTGTTTGCCCCCAAAAAAAGAGCGAGACTCCAGATCAGAAATCTCCCGTCAATAAAATTATATAGAAAATCATATAACACAAACAATGTCGGATGATTTTTAAAATCTCTGAAGTCTGACATGTGAATTTTATTCTTAAATCACCATAACAGAATAATATGTAAATAAAACAAAATTAAAAAACATTAATCGCAAAAAGCCATTACGTGAATAACAATAAAAACACTTGGAAGATTAACAAAGATTAAATTTCCGCTCACGTAATAAACCGGAATAGCGTATACTGCAATTAAAGCAAGAAAATCACAATATACGCATGAAAACAATTAAAAAACAAATACAACAAATGGAATTGGAGATCAGAAATTGGTAAGATTTGTCGGTCACGGTAATTCAGAAACACGGACCAATGTAAAAATCATCACATCTCCTTACTGATCTTGTCGAATAAAGATGAAAATAAATAGCGATGCAAATTCAAAATAGAAAACAAAAATACAAAAGAACCTATTTCAAACAGTGGAGGCGGTAGAAAATTAATCAGCAGAGACTTAAATACAAGGAATCATGGAACGAAGCATACAGAGACATTAATCCTAAAATTAGAGAGAAAATTGGCGAGAACGAAGAAACCTAATTAAAAGTTAACATATTGGAGAGGCAGAATGCTGAGACACTGTAGGTTAAGCCCTTGCTTTGCGTATTTATAAGCAAGGAGAAACCTAAAATTTGAAGATGGGTCCTGATAATTTGGGCCTTTTCTATCTTCTGTTAACTTTCTCTATTCATATATGTTGGCAAGGATATTATTTCAAAAATTCCATAATTAATCTTAATGAATTTTTTATTTCTCTTTCTTCATTCTATATCTCCATACTCAAACGGTTTGATTAACTGATTTCAAAATAGGATTTTCTATTAAAAAAGATTTTGTATATAATATATAATTTAATATATTAGGTAGGATTTTGTATTATTGCATATAATAAAATAATTTTAAATATCATTAAATTTTAAAATTTTATTAAACAAATTTTAAAATTCATTAAAATATTTTAAAATTTTGATTAAGACATGATAATCCGTTTAAATATTAAGACATGATAATCCGTTTAATAAATTTTTTAAAATTTTGATTTTTATTTAAAATTTAATACTCTAATATAATTAATATATTTAAATATATTAAATCAGATTACATATTTTTATTGTTTTTTTTATTTAAATTATTACTTTATTCTAATTATTTTTAATTTATTTTATTCTTTTAATATAACTATTATATTAACAGAAATAATATTTTAATAAACTACATTATTATTAAATAACTATTAAAATATAAATATATATATATATATATATATATATATATATATATATATTTTATAAATACATTATTAGCTCCAAATATGAATCTTTTTCAAGAATTCACTTACTATCATAGAAAAGTATTATGGAAAAGTAAAGGAATCTTATTATAAAAGAATTTGATCTTCCAAAATTTTAAAATAGAGAGAATTAATGCAATATAACAGCAGATATAAAAAAATAATAATAACTGCAATTATGACGGAGTTTCATCCTATATTATAATATAGATATGGAGGGGAATCTTTATATTCTGTATTATGCATTACAATTAATTGTGTAATCCTTTTCTTTTTAATTTGTTGAATTATAAAATATTTGTAACATTTTATAAAACATGTATTTTCATAAATACTAATGGCTTCTATTTCTACAAATAGTTTAAATGTATGAACTGCTTAGAATTCATAGTTAACCAAATAAATCCATATAAAATAAAGGACAAAATAAAACATCATTAATTTATGGTTAAATATTCTCAAGGTGAGTAATATTGAAACTTTATAATTAAATATTATTGGCATCATAAATTACAAATGTGAAATTTGAATTCCTACAATAAAATAACATTCAAACTTCTTGAGTTTTTCTTAAATTCTAAACAGAACAAATAATATAAACAGACTTCTTAATTAGGTGAAGAACAGATTAATTGATAAAGATGTAACTATAATATCAAAGGAAAGACAAACAAAAAGAAACCAGCAGCTACACCTTAACTATTTAATTGAAAGTTTGGATTTCCATGGTTAGCAAATATTTTGCATTCTGCATAATATATTGCAAATTGAAACTCACTTATAGAACTGAAATATTTAAGACGACAGCTTTCAAGTGTGATGAAATGCACGCTGACACAAATTCTGGGTACGGCCAATCTACTTCTTCATGATACTCATAAGAAAAATCATTATCAAACTGAAATCATAAAACTATATAAATACTAATGAATGTAAAAAGACAACAACTAAAATACATACTTCGAAAGCTTAAATTATCAAACCTTCAAGTGTTTGAAGCCTTGGAAAATTAAAAAAATATCTTTTTATTATTATGACTTAAATTGTTTTCTGTCATTTAGAGGTTTTTTTTTTGAGAAGCAAGATTTCAAATATTATGTCGTATTATCGTGTTTAAGTAAAAGTAGAATCTTTCAAACATAAACATAGCTACTAAACATTCATCTATGTGAAAATAAGTATTCCTTTCCGTTTCCTTTTTACTCCACCGATTTTGTTCAATGATAAAAATCATGAATAATGTTAGTTATGAAATTACAAATTTACAATAATTGATGTGCATTTAAAGAAGGTCATTACATATTACAAAGGTGAAGTTTGAATTCCAAAAACAGCAACAAATTTTCATAAAATACTTGCAATTACCAACAGAAAGACAAATAAAAAAACAGAATCATAATTTCATTTTCATCCTCAAAAGAGGAGAATTTCATGGTCCGGAGATATTTTGCGTTCTCCAATATATATCTTACAAATTAAAACAGTTTGTGAGTACGGCCAAACATCTTCTTCTTTAGACTGATAACAACAAACATAAAAATTGGATTAATACTAATGCAAATGAGAAGACTTTGAAGTTTGGGACAACTATTGAGCACTTTCAAGACCAGAAGCCAATCCATGTCCACATCCAAATGAAGTTGAACTAAATTGTGAAAGTCAAAATTCAGGTTCAAATTTGGATACCGAAACTGTAAGAAAAAAGAAATGATATCAAAACATCCGAAAACACTCTTTTCCCCTTCGAAATGGAAAGTAATAAATCTCACGTGCATTACCAAATCGAATTTCAAAACTTTGACATCCTTAAATATTTCCAATGGAAGTAAAACATTAATCTTGGCTCTAACTAAATTGGGCAATCGGTTAAACTTCCCTTTAGCTTCACAAGGCAACAACCTGAGTTTTAAGTCTTCAAGATTTGGACCTCCAGAAAGAAGATGTGAAAGATCAATTTTTATTGGGTTAAGATCAATTTTTATTGAGGAAATAATAATATTTAGTTTCAAGATCTTAAGCAAGGGCAAATCAACAAAGGAAATATCTTCCACTGTTATGCACTCCAACATGAGAGCTACAAGAGTTTTAAAGCTAAACACCACAGATGGAATGACAATCCCCCTCCATTGACGACACAAGAGGTTGAGGATTTGAACTCTACAACTTTCACTCAGTGCAGTCCGAATCCGTGTCGGAATACTTTCAGTAATATCATTGGAAGAGTAACATTTGAGGTGAATTCTATAGAAGGGTTGATCTCCACGACCAACCAAGAAAAAGCACACCGACCTAAAAAACGTATAGAAAGTCTTTTGGCGATTGAGACGCCAAAAATGTTCAATAGCCGTGTCAAAATCTAAAGAGGGAACATAATGCCACAGAAGATTCCAGCGCTTGGAGAGAACACTGGTTGCAGCAACTTGTTGGGATGGAAAAAAAGAAAGAATATAACAAATGATTTCGTCTGGGAGACTACTTATCAAATCAACCATTTTCAGAATACAAAATTTGTTAAAAAAAACATTCAATCTACACAAATAATTAGATTTTTCAATTCACTATGACTGATTTTCATTTAAACTTGATAACCTTTAAATAGATGTCAATAAGATCTTAAACAAAATACAAATAATAAAAATGGAAAGAAAATATCAACTAACTTAAAATAAAATCTACTTAATTTATTTCTATCTTATATCAATAAAATATAATAATACTGCTCTTAAATAAATGATAAATCATAATTACTTATTTCTATTTTATTTTTATCAAAATTAAACTAAATATTACTGGAAAGAAACTAAGAAAATAATATTTAAACAAAATTATTCACAAATTTAAACTTTTCATAAACATAAATTTTTTATTATGCATCACCCTTCACCTGACTTACTTATTTCAATCATGTCAACTCCGAATTTTGTTCTAATAAGATAAATAAAAATATAATAAGGAAACGAAAAAAACATTAATATTAATATCAAAATATATGTAAATATTTCTTTTTTTTTTATTATGTATTTTTTTTATTTGATTTTAGTGGATGATTTTATTTTGTTGTGATTTGATTTGATTTGATTTTTATTTTGTTATTAGATTTTATTTGAATATATTTGATGTGATTTAATTTTGTTAGTTGTTTTTATTTGTTGGAAATTGATTTTAAAAAGAGAGAGATATGGGGACTCATCCAGAATCAATCACAAAAGTTTCCATCATCAGCATACAAAGTCTCTTTTATCTTTGTCAGGGTGTTAGAACCTGAGAGAACAAATCCATCGCCGTTGAGATCATAGCTTCGTCATACTGAAATTTCTCAACATTAAAACCTATCACTAGATCTCACAAAAAATAAATAACAAAATAGCAAAAATCAAAGTTAAAATTCAAAGGCAAAAGCAAGAGAGACATCTTGCAAGCCTCTCAACACCGTCAAGAGAGACATCTTACAAAAATATAATCACTGTGAATTTTTAGGTTGTTTTTCTATGATACAATACAAAATCTGTAAGTAATGAAGGTAGGTAAATTACACACTGATTATTGTTCGGGAAAATAGGTTTTAGTCGATGATTTATATGGATGTCCATCTCTAGGTAAAATTTCTACTACTACTTATGTATTTCAAAAAACTCTAAAAAGAACTATAACGAAGATCATAAAAAAGAATTGTATTTTTATCACTTATTACTTTCAATCTTTTATTGTATTAATAATTATTTGGAGCTTTTTTTAAATGTTATCAAATTCTAACAATTTGCAAATCTGGGATTTTTGTTGCCATTTTAATTATTAGTCTTTCGATGGATTTTAATCTTGATTGTTTCATACATGTTTGCATTTTAAATAGCTTTTGGATGGATTTTAAATTAGCTTTTGGATATATTGTTTTCTGTTTTTAATTCATTTAATTCTGAATTTAGTTTTGTTAACCCAATTCTATAAATTAAATAGTGGTTACTCTTATATGAAATAAAAAAGATTGCTCTAAGTACTTACAACAATTTTTTTTTTCATTTCATAAACGACGCTATTAGTGTCTCTCGCTCATAGCCGACACTTATATGTATGTCTGTCAAAGTTTGCTATTTGGTTTTATTATCACTTTCCTACTTTTACATTATTTTTACTATATTTTATTTTTAGTTTTAATATGTCACATTAATTTTAAGACATCTTTGATACTCATACTTAAATTAATGATTTATTCAATAGTTGATATTTGGAAAATTAAAAAATATCTTTTTATTATTATGACTTAAATTTTTCTTCTTTTGGTTGTTGATGTTTTCAAAATTGAAATATAAATTCTTGTTTTGTGTCATTTGATAGTTGTTTAATTTCTTTGAGAAGCAAGATTTCAAATATTATGTCGTATTAGCATGTTTAAGTAAAAGTAGAATTTTTCAAACATAAACATAACTACTAAACATTCATCTATGTGAAAATAAGTATTCCTTCTCGTTTCTTTCGGTTTTGTTCAATGATTTACAATAATATATGTGCATTTAACAAAGATCATTACATATTACAAAGGTGAAGTTTGAATTCCAAAAACAGCAACAAATTTTCATGAACAATTATGCAAAAATCCAACAAGTTCACGCAAACTTTCATTAGGTGAAGAAAAGTAGACTGATTGCACAAACATGTCCAAATACTTGCAGTTACCACCAACAGAAAGACAAATTAAAAAAAAAAAAACACAATCCTTAATTATTCAAATTTTTAAATGAAAGGGTACAAGTATCTGATCTTTTCATGCACGAAGATAATTCTCTTTTCATATCATCAATTTTTTCCTCCTCAAGAGTGTATAATTTCATGGTCTATTTTGCATTCTCCAATATATATCTTGCAAACTGATACTCATCTTTAGAACCCCTCTAATATCTTAGATGGCAGGTTTTAAAGTGTGATGAAATGCATGCAGTAACAGTTTGTGGGTATGGCAAACATCTTCTCCATAACAACGACCGTCTTTCTGATAACAAGGAACATAAAAATTGGATAAATACTAATGCTTGAAGAAAATATAACAACAAAATCCACAATTGAAAAGTTTAATCATTAAACCTTAGAAATGCAAATGATAAGACTTTGAAGTTTGGGACAATGATTGAGTACTTTGAAGACTTGAAGCCAATCCCAAATCACATTCTATTGAAGTTGAACTAAATTGTGAAAGTCAAAATTCAGGTACACACGTTTGATTGAAATATCTGCAAGAAAAACAAAATGATATCAAAACATAAGAAAACCCTCATTTTCTCCTTCAAAATGGAAAGTAATAACAAGCAAATCTCACAAGTATTACCCAATGGAATTTCAAAACTTCAACTTCCTTGAATATTTCCAATGGAAGTAAGAGTTTACCTATGCTATCTGATAAACTTTCCTTTAGTTTCACAAACCAAATGCTTCACTTCAAAGACTTTTAAGTCCTCAAGATTAGGACAACCAAAAAGAAGCTATGAAAGATCAATTTCTATTGGGGGATTAATATAATTTAGATGGGAATTAATATAATTTAGATGCAAGATTAAGTAAGGGCAAATCAACAAACGATATATCTTCCACTGTTATTTCCTCCAACTTGAGAGTTACGAGAGTTTTAAAGCTAAACACTACAGATAGAATGACAATGTCAGAATCACACTTGAGGTCGAGGATTCGAACTTTATCACTTTCACTCACTGCATTCTGAATCTGAGTCCTGATACTTTTAAAAATATACATGGAAAAGTAACTTTTGAGACGAAATCTATAGAAGAGTTGATCTCCACGACCAACCAAGAAAGAACACACCAAGCTATAAAACGTATAGATATTCTTTTGAGGGAGAAAATATTCGTCAGTGTCGAAATTCAAAGAGGGAACTGAACGCCATAGAAGATTACGGCGCTGGGAGAGAACACTGATTGCAACAACTTCACGGGATTTGAAAAAAGAAAGAATATAACAAATGATTTGATCTAGGAGATTACTTATCAAATCTGTCATGCTTCAAAGTATCATTAAAAAAAGTCATCCACATAAATAATTGAATTCTTCAATTCACTCTAATTCACGTAAGCATGATTCACACAAATAATTAAATTTTTTAACTCACCCTAATTTATGTTCATTAAACCTTAATAACTTTTAAATAGATAAGACCTTAGACTACGTATAAATAAAAAAACAGAAAATAAAATATCAATTAATTTAAAATAAAATCTATTAAATTTATCTCTAAAATAAAGTAATAATAATTCTAAATAAACTGAAAATCATAACAATTTATTCTTGTTTTATCTTTATTAAAATTAAATTAAATATTATTAAACCCAGTTGACTTTTTCTTTCTCACCTGTTAGCTCCAAAATAGAGAGAATTACTGTTAGAAAATAACAGCAGATATCACAGGAATAATATCAGTAATTATGATGGAGTTTCATCTGATATTATAATATAGATACGGACGAAATCTTTATATTCTGTATTATGCATTACATTTAATTGTGTAATTATGCTCCCCACTTTTCTTTTTAATTTGTTGAATTATAAAACATTTATATGATTTTATTAAACATGTATATTCATAAATTATTTGTTACTATTAGAATTCATAGTTAACCTAATTAATCCATAAAATTTCATCAAACATCATTACTTTGTGGATAAATATCGTCAAGGTGAGTAACATTTTTTATTTTATAATTATTACTTCTTAATTGAAATAGAAACGTTATTATTGAATAGGCACTAACATGTATAGACAACAAATATTTGTTCTCTTACATAGACATGAGATTATGTCTCTCATAAATATTTTGTTGAGGAACTATTTTCAATAGAACGGTTAGTTTTTAGAATTAAAACAGTAGCATGCTTGAAGCTAAATGATTCTGTATTATTGATGCTAAAAGAATGAGAAACATTATAACATTTTAAATGAAAAAATAACTATCCACTAAAACTTTTATCCTAATTTTAATCTATTATTCCAATACATACTTAAAAAATTAACTAAATCCTAAAAATAATAAACAGATTTTGACTCAATTAAATTAAAAGCAAAACACTTTTAAAGCATTCTATTAACAAATCATTTTTGTAATAAATAAATTTCAATCTACTAATAAATAATTATAAGTAAATTATTTTAAATATATAATTGAAAAGTAAGCCATATTAATATGTAAATATTAATAAATAAATAATTTTAAATTTTCAAATTTTGTAATTTTGTAATTTTTCAAAACACTGTTTGAACTTGGTTTAATGCACCAAGCCTTTTTAATTTTTAATTATAAATAAAAAATATAGTTTTAAGTTAATGACGAAAGTTTTACTATATTTGTTGTTTCTAGTAAATAAATTAAATTATACCAATATCTTTTATCTAGTATTAAATTTGTTATTATTCCTTCCCCATTGTGCTTAAACTTTTATTAATTGTTCCTTACCCATTGTGCTTAAACTTTTATTAATTATAAATAAATTAAAATTTTTAATTAGTTGAAAAATAAATTGAAGGCCCCACACGAGAGAGAAAAAAAAATAATGTGACTCACAGAAAGAAAAAGTAAACAAGAAATTTATTTATCGTTTTATTAACAGATTTATTAACAAATTTTTATTGTTAAGAATTATCAACGAATTTTATTCAACGTTAATTATAGAGATTTGTCAAAGGATTTTCTCTGTCGAAAATTATCAATAAATTTATTAACTAATTTTTTGGTCAATAATTATAATTTGTATTATCAATAGATTTATTGACTAATTTTTCTCCGTTATACATTTATTGGTAATTTGAATTTAGTAACAAATTTATTTTATGTCTGTTATAGTTCTAACCAGAATAACTTCATGAATTTAGTAACAAATTTTTATGTCTGTTATAGTTCTAACCAGAATAAAAAAGTGACTTTTTTATACTAATTCCAAAACTAGTATAAAACTGTTTGTATCTATATTAATTTTAAAATGTATAGAAAATTGTTCTTTTAAGTTATATAAAAAAGCTTCTTTACACTATAGTTTTCATTTATTTTCATCCCCAGATAACATACCACTCCTCTTTACGTTAAGAGAGGTTTTTACACTTTGTTCTCGTTATTCAAATGTTAATATCCTGAATGATGTGAAGTACAATAATACAAATCATTGGTTCTAAACATTCATCTACGTGAAAATAAGTATTTGTTCCCGTTCCCTTTTTACTCCATCGAATAATAGGTATGCATTAAAGTTCCAAATTTCAAATGAAAGGGTACAAGTTATGATCTCTTCATGCAGGAAGGTAATTCTCTTTTTCATATCATTTTCTTGCCAATCAGTGCGTATTTTCTTCATTGCCATTAAATCATAACCACCATCAAAGCGTATTTTCATGGTCTGTAGGTTTTAAGGTGTGATAAAATACACAGTTTGTGAATATGGCCAAACATCTTTTGGTAAACTTAAGGTCTGATGATAACAAACCTCGGTCTCATAACAAGAAACATAAAAATTGGATTAATAATAATGTTTGAAGAAAATATAACAAGAAAATCCACACTTGCAAAACTTAATCATTAAACCTTATAAATGTCAATGACAAGACTTTGAAACTTGGGACAATGATTGAGCACTTTCAAGACCAGAAGCCAATCCAGGCCCCACTTCAAATTGAAGTTGAACTAAATTGTAAAAGTTAAAATTCAGGTACAGGTTTGGTTGAAATACCAGAAAAAAAACGAAATCATATCAAAACAAAAAAAAAATAAACATTCTTTACCTTCGAAACAGAAAGTAATAAATCTCAAAGGCATTACATAATCGAATGTCAAGACTTCAACATCCATCAATATTTCCAATGGAAGTAAAGGTGCATCCAATGGAAGTATAGGTTCATCGATGCTGACTCTAACCAATTTGGGCAATTCTATAATCTTTCCTTTAGTTTTATAATCCAAACAACTGAGTTCTAAACACCAGAGATGGAATGATCAAGTCCTTCACATTATAGAGTTCGAGGATTTGAATTCTACAACTTCCACTCAGTGCATGTGAGGTGAATTCTATAGAAGGGTTGTTCTCCACGACGAACCAAGAAAGAGCACACCGAACTATAAAACGTATTGACAGTATTGACAGTCTTTTGGCGATTGAGAAGCCAAAAATATTCCTTAAAGATATCAAAATCCAAAGAGGGGACTGAATGCCACAAAAGATTCCCACGCTTTGAGAGAACACTGGTTGCAACATGTTGTTGAGATGGAAGAAAAAAATAAGAATATAACAAATTATTTCGTCTGAGAGACTACTTATCAAATCGGTCATGCTTCAAAGTGCCTAAACAGTTGAAAAAACAAGAAATGGTTGAACTCTTCAATTCACTCTCATTGATTTTCATTGATCCTTTTAAATAGCTACAAATATAATCTTGTATAAATAATAAAAACTGAAAAAACATTAACTAACTTAAAATAAAATCAATTTAAATTATTTTTATCTTATATCAATAAAATAAAATAATACTACTGTTAAATTATCTTGCAGTGATATGTTGGTCAATTTCAGAACTACAAAAGTTTTGCAAAACACCAACGTGGGGATGAGATGGGACGGATTCAGATTGAGGTCGAGGTGTTGAAGTCTCCCACTTCCACTCACTGCAGCAAATATCCATCTCTTAACATTTCCAACGAAATGATGTGCACTTAACAAAGATCATTACATATTATTACAAACGTGTGAAGTCTGAATTCCAAAAACAGAATTAAATTTTCATAAACAATTCAGAACAAAACCGACAAATTGTGGTAAACTTTCATTAGGTGAAGAAAAGTATACTGAGTTGACAAATATGTGGAAATACTTGCAGTTACCAACAGAAAGACAAATAGAAAAAAAAATCCTTAATTATTCAAATAAAAGGGGAGGATAAGTCTCTTTTCAAATATTTTTTTTCCCAAATAGTACAGACTTTCATGGTCTGTAGATATTTTGCATTCTTCAATATATATCTTGCAAATTGAAACTCATTTTTAGAATCACTATAATATTTAAGACTGCAGGTTTTAAGGTGTAATGAAATACATGCAGGAACTGTTTGTGGATATGACCAAACATCTTCAAAACCTGGTAACATTAATGGAAAGATTTGATAACAACAAACATAAAAATCGGATTAATACTATATTAAATAGTTATTTTCTTTAATATTTTAAAAATAGGGGTGTGGTTTGTAATTTTCTTTAATATTTTAAAAATAGTTATTTTGAATATTAAATACTGTATTGCATTATAATAAATTAGTTTTATTTAATGATTGAAATAAAAATCTATTCACGTGGTCAAATTCAGTACTTTTAATGAGTGAAATAAGAAATTTAGTTACATGATTGAAATATTGAATTGTCACTACAATACAATTTATATCTCTCTAGTTAGATAGATGTTTCTTGCAATTATATAATTCAAGATTATAATAAAAAATTGTTTTCTTTTATTTTGTTTTTGTGTTAAAATTTGTTCACCACTGCAAAATAATCTCTCCTAGATTTGAAGAAAAAAGCTTTTTTATAAAAAAATAAATTGAAGTATATTTTTCTCAATCAATTCACCCCTATTTACTGTATTTGAGTCATTCTTTCTTTTACATAAATAAATTTGAAACTAAAAGTACAACATAAAATAATATCAATAATTTAAAATAAAATATTTATTTTCATTTAACGAAAAAGTATTAAATAACAACCTTTTATTATCCTTTCACAAACTCACCAATATTCAAAAACTTTGGTTTCTTTTGTTTGTTCCGACTTTATTATTTTCTAGTTTTTCATCTTCTTTATTTATAGGGATGTTTACAATAATTTTTTTTTCAATATATATATATATATATATATATATATATATATAAACTTAAATTTAAAAACATCAAATTAAATTTAAAATTATGAAAGAATGTTAAATTATATCCAATGATAGAAAAAGATGGGATTAGATAATTTTACTTTATATTCAGCATAAAATATAAAAAGTTCATCATAATAGAAAGAAAAATATATTTTGACACGCATAATTTTTTATATTCATTTAAAATTATCATTTTTTTACTTTTAAAAAATTACAAAAATTCACTCTTTAAACATCATTTGATCTTGGTAATTGTGTTAAAATGAACATGCATTGGAATTTTTGTGGATGCCTCGAAAAGCTAACCGTTGGAAGTGGAAGGAATAACCTATGGTTATATTTCCCATATAGAAAACTGATGTGATTACATATTAAATAATTAAAAACAGATTAAGCCTCTTTTCGCATGAGGGTATTTCAAACAACTCTAAAAAAATTGTAACGAAGATGATAAAGAAAGAATTGTGGAAATAGGGTTTAGGAGGTTTGTTACTTATTTACGGGTGTATTTCCTACTTCGGAAAGTTGCTTGGTTTTTATTTGTCATATGCAGATTAACGTTAATAAAGATTTAAGATTAAAGATTTAATATATTGAACCTGCTTTATATATACAGATTACTTTTCTTCTTCTCCATTATATATTTTGAACTTGGTCTTGCAACTAATAAAGAAGGAGGATCTGTAGTGAGTGTCTTGTGGTACTAATACTCCTTCCCTCTCTAAATTTACAAGCATTTTTTTATCACTTATTACTTTCAATTTTTTATAGTAATAATAATTACTTGGACCTTCTATTTTAAGAATTTGCAAATCTGGGATTTTTGTTGCCATTTTAATCAGCCTTTGGATGGATTTTAATCCAGACTGTTTCATACATATTTGCATTTCAAATTTCAATCATAAACAAAGATCAGGTATGCATTTAACAAAGATCACTACATACTACAAGTTTGAAGTTTGAATTCCAAAAAAGATAACCTTAATTATTCAAATGAAACTTCAAATGAAACAGTACAAGTATCTGAACTCTTCATGCACAAGGATAATTCTCTTTTCATATCATTTTTTTCCCCAAGAGTGTAGACTTTCATGGTCTGTAGATATTTTGCATTTTCCAATATATATCTTGCAAATAGAAACTCATCTTCAGAACCACTGTAACGTTTAAGACAACAGGTTTTAAGGTGTGATGAAATGTTTTAAGGTGTGATGAAATGCATGCAGGAACAGTATGCTGATATGGCCAAGCACCTTCTTCATAACCTGGATTATTTAATAAACAGATCTGATAACAACATAAACATCGGATTAATAGTAATCGTTGAAGAAAATATAACAAGAAAATCCACATTTAAAAAACTTAATCATTAAACCTTATAAATGCAAATGACAAGACTTTGAAGATTGGGACAATGATTGAGCACTTTCAAGACCAGAACCCAGAACCCACTCCATGACCACATTCAATCGAAGTTGAACTAAACTTTGAAAGTTAAAATTGAGGTACAGTTTTGGTAAAAATAACTGCAAGAAAAACAAAATGATATCAAAACATCAAAAAACCTCCTTTACCCGTTCAAAATGGAAATTAATAAGTCTCACAGGCATTACCCATTTGAATTTCAAAACTTCAACTTCTTTAAACATTTCCAATGGAAGTAAGAGGTTATCGATGCTGGCTCTAAACAACTTGGGCAATCTAATAAACTTTCCTTTAATTCTAGAAATCAAACGTTTGACTTTTAAGTCCTCAAGATTAGGACACCCCGAAAGAAGCCGTGAAAGATCAATTTCTAGTGAGGAAGAAATAACATGATTTAAATGTAAGATTTTAAGCAACGGCAAATCAACAAAGAAAATATCTTCCACTTCCACGGTTATGAAATTCAACTTGAGAAGAATTTTACAGCTAAACACTACAGATGGAATGACAATGTCCCAATCACAATAGAGATCGATGATTTGAACTCTACCGCTTCCACTTACTGCGGTCCGAATCCATGTCATGATATCAATACTTACAGTACTATCCAAGGTAGAGTAACATCTGAGACGAAATCTATGAAGAGGTTGATCTCCACGCCGAACCAAGAAAGAGCACACAGAGCTATAAAAGGTATTATAGGTATTTTCTTCATTGTGAGACCAAAAATATTCTTTAATGGTGTCAAAATCTAAAGAGGAAACAGAACGCCAAAGATGATTCCAGCGCTTTGAGAGAACACTGGTTGCAACAACTTGTTGGGATGGAAGAAAATATAGAATATAACAAATGATTTCGTCCGAGAGACTACTTATCATATCAACCATACTTTCAAAGTACCAAAAGTAACATAGCTGCATCAGCTTCTTATAGGAACGACTCACCGCCCACCTTATCCAATCCTTTGAGAAGATTTTTTTTTGCCTTGGAATTGATGTGCAATGAGAACCTAAGCGTTGGGAAGTGAAAGAAAAAGCTAGGGTTGTATTTCCCATTTTCTGCATTTAAACAACTTATGTAAGAGGAATTCTCCCTCCACCTCTCTAGTCTCATTCCTCCACCTCCTAAATTTTCTTTAATACCAACTCTACCCCTATCCTTAAATGCCTATAAATTGGTTTTATAAAAAGGATATCAAACCATACACCCCCTAATATTTGTTGTTTCTCCCTTTGGCCGTCTTCCCTCCTCCCCCAAGGTAGTTTTTACCATTCGTTCTCTGTGTTGCTTGGATTCTTTGTGCAAATCTTCTTCTCAGAGGTATATGTTCAAATTAATATATTGTGCTTGATCTTTGCTCGTATTTGCTCATACGTGTGATAGTTTTGTGAGGGTAAACCGTAAATGAAATTACAGTTAACGTTGTCGGATCTGTCAGTTGGGGTGCATTATGATCTCGGACTGTCTGCATTTTGAATTGCGGCTAAGGGAAAACGCAATTCGAATTGCGGAAAACACAATTCGAATTGTGGCTTAGGAAAACAAATGCAATTCGAATTGCGACTTAGGAAAACGCAATTCGAATTGCAGTTATTTTTTTTAGTTATTATTTTCAAATTATATTCAATTATTTTTGTAAAATTTATTTTATTAGGTTAAAATATTAATTAAAATATGTTTTATTAGGTTTGATATATTTTTCGAATATATTTAGAGTTGGTTTATTTGTTTGTTAAATATTTTTGAAAATTTTCTTTTTTAATTTTTAAATTTTCATATTTTATTTATTATGTATATAATTTTAGTTAATTTATTTATTTTTGTTTATGAATTTAGAATTTTTATTAAATTATTTACTTAAAAATTAAATTTTTAAAATTTAACAGAAAACAAATAAAATATTAAGAAAACATTAAAAATTAACAAACAAATATAAATTTCAAATTAATTACATTATAAATAATAATTAAATAAATATCAAATATATTAAAAATTAAAAATTAAAAAATGTTAACAAATCAATAAAAAAATTTAAAAAAAACCACAAAAACACAACAAATTAAATTTAAATTAATAAACAAATCAAAAACTAAAAAAAATATACAACAAATAATTAAAAATAATTCATATTGAAAAATTAGATTCAAAAACGTAACAAACAAAATTTAAATTTAAAATTAAGAAAAATTAATTATATTAAAAATAAAATATAAATAAATATCATATAAAAATAAAATATATATTACAAAATAGTAACGGCAAGATATTTAATATTTAAATAAACTAATGAAAAAATATAAAAAACATATCAAAATTAAAAAAATAATCAAATATACTAAAGCAAATAAAAAAAAATGCACTTCCCCTGTTCCAATTGTGGTACCGTATGAACTGCACTTTCAGTTGCGGTTAGGTGTGTTCCGAATGTGGTTAACTTAGCGCGCTCGATCTTCTTCACTTTTCCAATGTAGAATACCATCACCAAAGATCATCAACACCACAAATCAACACTAGAGATCAACAACACCAATACATCAATGTACAATTTCTCAACTCAAATCAATCAAACAGTATGTAGGAAGAATGACTCAGTGAACAGAAACGAGGTGAGGGGTGCATGTTAGGTTTATACTTAGACAAAAATATTTGACTTGTTGGTAGTTAGAAAAATTTGTTAGTAGTTAGATATTATTAAATAATCATTAATTAGGTTTTAACTTTATTAAATGAAGGGTAAAATAGTAAAATTGGAGGTGGAGGAAGAAGGAGGTGAGGTGGAGGAAGAAGTGCTCCTTATGTAATGGTAGTATCACTCTTCACTATCATTATTCAAGAAAAATAAATACTCCTTCCCCTTTCCTTTTTTTACTAAACTTTGCTATTGGTCCATGGTCATACTCATAAATGTATCATCTTTTTCATGATTTCAATGTTTCTATCGTAGAAAAGCATTTGATCTTCGAAAAACAATTTTAAAATAGACAGTACAGTGAAGCATTTTCCCAATAGTTTTGGCAAGAGAATAACAGCAGATACCATGGAAAAGTAGTAGTAATTATGATGGAGGCGAATCCTTATATTTACATTTAATTGTGTACTAGTATGCTCTCTGATTTTTTTAATTAGTTGGACAATAAACATATTTGTACCTATTTTCTATAAATTTTATTGTATATTTATATACAATTTTTGTTGCCAAAAAAAAAAATTTAACAGTTAACCTCATTAGTCCATATAGTCTAAAGGTATATCTCAAAATATCATTACTTAGTGGATAATACTGTCAGAGTAAGTAATATTTCTTTTAAAATAATTACTTCAAGATTGATATTTAATCGTTATCATTAAATATTGTTGATATTGCAGATTACATAAAGCGTGAGATTTTTGAATTCTTAAAACAACATAAAAACATTGCAAATTCAGAGTGTTCTATAAACAATTATTAGATTAATTTGACAAATATGTCAGAATTCTTATACTACTAAAGGAAACAAACAAAACGAAACCAGCAATTGCTCGAATGAAAGTTAACAAACATTTTTATCACTTATTACTTTCAATTCTTTCTTGTAATAATAATTAATTGGAGCTTCTATTAAATGTTATCAAATTCTATAACAATTTGCAAATCTGGGATTTTTGTTGGCATTTTAATTACCCATTGGATGTATTTTAATCTAGACTGTTTCATACATGTTTCATTTTAAATAGCTTTTGGATGGATTTTAAATTAGGCTTTGGATATATTGTTTTCTGATATTAAATCAGCAAACTAAAACAGAATTTAATACGTTCTCAGCAACACATGAAGCGATATGCTGATACAAAACGCAAACACGTGGACTTTAACATTGGTGATATGATGCTCGTCAGGTTACAACCGTACAGACAACATTCAGTGGCTCTTAGAAAGAATCAGAAATTAGGCATAAAGTACTTTGGTCCATTTCCTATTGTTGAAAGAATTGGCTCTGTTGCTTATAAGTTGCTCTTGCCACAATCAGCCAAAATTCACCCAGTCTTCCACTTTTCTCAATTAAAACCTTGTAAGGGAGATCACACTCAACAATATATTCCAGCAATCACTATCGATTCAAACACTCCGCCTATCATTTATCCTGCTACTGTGCTTAAAGTTCGTCATATTCTGCAAGGGAATCAGACAATCAAGCAATTCTTGATTCAATGGGAGGGGTTAGAAGACTCGGCTCCTACATGGGAAGATGAAGTTACCCTGCATAAAGCCTATCCAAACTTCAACCTTGAGGACAAGGTTAATTTTAAAGGGGGAGGAATTGTAACGAGTGAAGAACAAGAAGCACGTGGAATTAGGCGCGTGAGAAGAAATAACGTGAGGCTCCAAGATTACGATTGGGCAGGAGCGCATAAATAAAAAAAGTCGTTAGAAGAGAGATAGGGGGTGTGGTTGTCATTACGTTTTCTCTAAACATTCTTATTGCTTTTTTGTGTTTCTTTTCTCTGTTTTCTGTCAAATTCTGTTACACGAACTTTTGCTTGCATTTTCATCAAGGACCATTTAAAGAAATACGAGAATATACTATCCTTCCATTTCATATATCTGTGAGTCACTGTTAAGCACTGTTACATGATGAAATACATACAGATTCTATATATGACCAAACTGCTTCTTCGTGACTGGTCTGAAAACAACAATCATAAAACTATATCAGTACTAATGTTTGAAAAAAAGATAACAAGAAAATTCATATTTCCAAGGCTTAAATCATCAAACCTTAAAATAACGAATGGCAAGAGTTTGAAGCTTGGGACAATGCCAATTCTTAATATACGGCAAATTCAATTTAAGTTCAACTAAATTATGAAATTCAAAAACCAGGTCTTGTTGACATAACTGCAAGATATACAAAATAAAATCAAAACATCACAAATCCCTTTTTTTTCCTACATTGACCCCATATCCAAATTTGGGTTTGAAGACAATTCTTTTATCAAAAAAAACTCCTTTTTCTTTTCCCAAAAAAAAAAAATCATTGTCCCATTGTGAACTTAATTGCACCAAATACTTATATCGTGGATGGTTGAAATAATTTAAAATTAGAATGGTTTTGTAATTTTTTAATATAATTACATTTTGGTGTAGTAAATTATGCTTCGGGGAAAAAGGGAAATGGTAATTTTCTAATGCAAAGTAAAGTAGACTATACATTTGTAGTTCTATAAATATACGTTGAGTAATCGGCGGGTTAGTTTTTCTTTAGTGATGTATTTATATTTGGTAGGGGTTGAAAAATTACTCAAATTCAACTTAATTGACACATAATTCTATCATATTATATTAAAAGTATTAAATTATTTATGATGAAAATTAAACTTCACATTTTATAGTTTAATTTTAAAAAATTGAGTCTTTAAAGTTGCAGTTCAATTAATTATTTATTAATTTAAAACTATATTATTGGTAAAATGCATAATAACACATAGACATGTGGGCTAAAAATCGAGACAAACTGATCTGATTTGAAGAACTTGTCGGATTGGTATTGATTGAAGGTTAAAATGGATAGGGTCAGGTCGAAGGTTGAGATGGTGAAGCTGGGTCTTGATCGACCATAATCAAAATTTGGTCAAATTCGGTAGAGTTCATCACGATTGAAATTTAGTTGAATTTCACCAAGTCGTCCCTAACCAAAATTCGGTCAAATTTGATTGAGTCAACCCTAGCCGAAATTTCTTAGAATTTGATTGAGTCGGCCTCAATCGAATTCAACTCAATAGGTCCCGTCTGAAATTTGGTCAAATTTTGTCCTGTCAGTCACAATCGAGATTCAATCGAGTTTAACCATCTCACCAAAAATTCGTCCTAATCTAACCCAATCGACCCTAGTGGAAATTTGGCTAATTTTGTTCAAATTGATCAAATTTGATCGTTACGTTTAAAAACTAATTTGACCATTTTTAATACAATGTAGTTTGATAAAACAAAAAATAATTTAGTTCAATATAAACAAATTAGTTTTTAGTTCAGAACAATTTTTAACTGTTAAATTTAGTACATGCATAATGTGGTGCTTGAATCGAGTAAATCTCATTTTTTTTTCATAGTTTGCTAAAATTGGTTTAATTTTTTCCTTTTAACATATTGAAATTTGAGTACATATGGTTAGTTGTTTTCGTGTGGCATTAGTTGTGTTGAATATCTAAAGGACAAAACGAATAAAGTGAGGCAACAATTCATAAATAAGGTTAATGATGAAATTACAAATTTACAATAATACATATGTCTTAAAGTTTGAATTCCAAATTTCAAATGAAAGGGTACAAGTATCTGATCTCTTCATGCATAAAGATAATTCTCTTTTCATATCATTTCCATGCCCATCAATGAAATCATAACCACTGTCAAAAGTGTATTTTCATGGTCTGTAGATATTTTGCATTCTCCAATATATATCTTGTAAAGTGAAATTCATCTTTAGAACCACTGTATTCTATAAGACGGCAGGTTTTAAGGTGTGATGAAATGCATGCAGGAACCGTTTGTGGGTATGGCCAAACATCTTCTTCATAACATGGTAAATTTAAGCTCTGATAATAATAATGAACATCGGTCTGATAACAAGAAACATCAAATTGGATTGATACTAATGTTTGAAGAATATATAGCAAGAAAATCCACACTTTGAAAAACTTAATCATTAAACCTTAGAAATGCGAATAAAAAGACTTTGAAGCTCGGGACAATAATGGAGCACTTTCAAGACCAGAAGCCAATCCAGGCCCACTACCAATTCAAGTTGAACTAAATTGTGAAAGTCAAAATTCAGATACAGGTTTGATTGAAATATCTGCAAAAAAAACTAAATGATATCAAAACCTAAAAAAAAAAAAATCCTTTTTCAACTTCGAAATATAAAGTAATAAATGTCAAAGGCATTACATAATCAAATTTCAAAACTTCAACATCCTTAAATATTACCAATGGAAGTAACCAACTTGGGCAATCTGATAAACTTTCCTTTAGTTTCACGATCCAAAAGAAAACTGACTTCTAAGTCCTCAAGATTTGGACACCCAGAAAGAAGCAGATCAATTTCTATTGGGGAACTAATACTTGTTAGATGCAAGATCTTAAGCAAAGGAAATATCTTCCACTGTTATTTCCTCTAACTTGAGAGTTACAAGAGTTTTAAAGCGAAACACCACATATGGAATGACAAAGTCCTCCACATTATAGAGTTCGAGGTTTTGAATACTACAACTTCCACTCAGTATAGTCTGAATCCGTGTCTTGATACTTTCAGTAATGTCAAAGGAAGAGTAAAAACTGAGGCAAAATCTATAGAGGGGTTGATCTCCACGACGAACCAAGAAAGAGCACACAGAATTATAAAACATATTGACAGTCTTTTGGAAAATGAGACGCCGAAAATTTACATTATCGGTGTCAAAATCCAAGGAGCAGGTGTTTTTTTCATTGCGAGACCAAAAATCTTCTTCAACGATGTCGAAATCCAAAGAGGTGCCACAGAAGATTCCAGCGCTTAGAGAACACTGATTGCAACAACTTGTTGAGATGGAAGAAAATAAAGAATATAATAACAAATGATTTCGTCTGAGAGACTACTAATCAAATCGGTCTTGCTTCAAAGTGTCTAAACTGTTGAAAAAACAACAAATGGTTGAACTCTTTAATTCATTCTGATTGATTTTGATTGAACCTTTTAAATAACTACAAATAGAACTTGTATAAATAATAAAAATTAAAAATAAAATATCAACTAACTTAAAATAATTTTTTTTTATTTTCTATTAATAAAATAAAATAATACTATTTCTAAATAAATGAAAAATTATAACTATTTATCTTATTTTGTTTTTATCAAAAATTTGTAAAAATAATCAAATTACATTCAATACGTGAAAGTTACCTAGTTATTCTTCTTATTATATAAAATAAATATTTATTTTTCGTAGTTAAAATTCTATAAATAATCTAGTTTAAATATATAAACTACATATTAAATTTAAATTGAGATATAATATTTCATTAATAATAACTTAAACAAACAATTATTTAAGAATAATCAGGTGATGTACATCTAAATAAAAGGAAAAGTTATATTTGGTCGTTTATTTTTTTAATAATAAGATAAATCTATATGATAATTATTTTCAAAATTGAAGAAATAATTTTTGTAAGAGTAAAATAGAAAAAAAGAATACATAATTTTATCTTATTTATTATTATTAGTGATTAACATATTTATGTTTAAAAATTAAATTTATATATATATTATTTGTTGTTCTTTAAAGGAAGATTTTTCCTTTCCTTTCTCTTTCTTATTTCCTTTCTTTCTTTTGTTTCCAAAACTCTCACTTTTCATCTTCATTTTTTCCATTTTTATTATTTTGTGGGTGAGGCATTCACTCACACACTTATTCATCACTTACTTTTAACACAATTCATTGCTCCTTCTTCTTTCGTAAGGTAAGAAACATATGATTTTTATTTTCCTTTTCTCATTTAATAATGACAGAAAACAAGGAGAATAAATTTAAGGCTCAAAGGGGTTTTCAATAGATTAATGTTAAGACAAGTTTATTTGGTCAAGTAACTAAAAAAAGAAATGCCTCAATCATATNAAATCATGCATATTTACCTCAGTTGCAAAACACAAAATCAAGATAAGTATTAAAGTATCAACAAAACATGGGCAAATCACTCAAGAAAAATAGGTATTGCGTATGGTGGCTCATACTTAACATTCAGCCCGAAACTCACATGGTTCAAATTTCATTCACAAAATTTTTAATTAAGAAATTCTCAAATAAAATCAATTAGCAAATCATTAAAGCAATCCACTCATATCAAAATGACTCTTTTTTTCTTGAATTCATGATCATCCTAGTTACTGATTCAAACTCTCAAATCCATTGCAAATATTTTATTAAAAAAAAAGGGTATTACCGAAGGCCAAATCCCTCGGAAAATGCCAAAAGTCGTCGGTAAAAAACCATTACCGACGGTTCAGCGACGGTCAAAAGGCCGTCGGTAAAAACTTTGTCGGTAACTTTTACCGACGGCTTCTGGCTTTCGGTAATTACCGACGGCCAAAAGCCTTCGGTAATTACCGAAGGCCAAAAGCCTTCGGTACCGAAGGACAGAAGCCTTCGGTAATTAGTCACTACTAAAGAAGTGCCATCGACCAATTTTACGTGCAAGTGCTTGTCACATAGAGAAGGTTTCTTTGATGACTTGCTGAAAAAAACTGCCAAAGGTCCACAGCAATATCCACTTCGTTCTTCTTATGAAATTTGTACATTTTTGGTACATCAAAACGAAGCTGCCAAAGCAAGAGAAAAAAAAGTTCAACCGTAACAGTCTGGTAAATTGTACATTGGTCATTATACAAACAAGGGATACACAAATATTACACTAAAAGGTAAGAAAATATTCAAATTCATCATAAATAAGGGTAACACTACCTTTTACCAAGTATCATGTTGCGATCTGCATCACCATCAGCAGCAGCACGAAACCCTGGGGGCTCATCTTGTGGTTCTGATTTGCCCAATCCCAATCGAGCAACCAACTCTTTCGCATAAGTCAAATTGGGGTCTGGGTGTCCTCCTCCAAAGTCTTCCTATATCCAATAAGTCATCCACAAATCAAAGACAAATCACCACCAGCACTCAGAATATTGAAAGCCATACTTGGAAATAATCAACAAGAGAATAAGACATTAGGTGTACAGTTCAGTAAAGAGCTTTTTTGTGCTCCAAGTTCATCCACAAAAATACTCTTTACATATGCTCCAACAACCCCATGAAGTGCATCATAACTACAATGAAGTTAAAGAAATTTACTATAAAGTTTGGAATTAAAAAAACTAAGAAAAGTTCTATATCAAAGTTTAAACATCATCCCCAAAATATACCAGAAAGTGAACTTAGGAGAGGACAACAGTTTCTTGATAGATTCAAAATCAAAAATTGACCTGCAAAATTTCAAGCATGGAGTAAGAAAGGATTGAATCAGTAGAAGCAAGTACAAATATAGAACATTTAATGATCTTATTAATATAAGAAAATAAAAGAATTGCTTGTTGTAAGAACAATTGCCTTATGTGATACCAAATTGGATACTCAAAAAGGAAAAGGCAGGAAAGTCTATTAAAAGAAACTTATGCAGCTTAACAAATTTAAACATTTTCTTCTTTCAATGTTCTCCAGTTTCGCAGCTCAATTGGCAGTTGTCATCACGATATGACATGACAAAAGAAATCCAAATGCATAAAAATTATTTGTATTCATGCAGAGTGTACAATGAAGTTGCAAAATCTTACTTCATCAATTTTATATAATCACCTGGGTAGACAATCAGAGAATGGGAAATATGGGTTAGATTGATACCATTGAAGCTACACTGAAAAGGAAAATCCATTTCACAAAGAAATATGGGTGATTTTTACGCACAGGTGTAAAAAGAAATGCCTATAGTTAAATAAAGTTTAACAGCATCAGTGTAATGTAATTGGTAAGGATTAGAATAAAAATGTTTAAATTTAAATAGTAAAAAAATCACATTAACACATTTTTTTTCAAAGCAAATATTACAAGGTTCCTTCAAAACCTCTGGCCATGTTCTCCGTTCAAAAGGAAACAAAGAAAAGNGAAAAAAATGAAAAATCTTACTTGTAATACTTGATAGTTTTCCACAGTGCTTTCTCTCCCCTTAGTTTCATAAAAATCAAGTCTACAAATTTCCATTGAAGAAACGCAGCAAAGACTCAAAAAAGATAACCCGTAAAGGTAATTTCCATTGAAGCTGCTTTTCCTTAATCTACGTAGGAATATGCAATACACAAATTATGCAGAGCATATAGAAGTGCAGAGTAGGGTCTTCTCCTAAGTCACTTTGGTACAATAGCACGTAGACATACGACAACTCAACCATCCAAATTTTGATTCAGAAATTCAAACAGGTTGNTACCGAAGGACAGAAGCCTTCGGTAATTAGTCACTACTAAAGAAGTGCCATCGACCAATTTTACGTGCAAGTGCTTGTCACATAGAGAAGGTTTCTTTGATGACTTGCTGAAAAAAACTGCCANAGGTCCACAGCAATATCCACTTCGTTCTTCTTATGAAATTTGTACATTTTTGGTACATCAAAACGAAGCTGCCAAAGCAAGAGAAAAAAAAGTTCAANCGTAACAGTCTNGTAAATTGTACATTGGTCATTANACAAACAAGGGATACACAAATATTACACTAAAAGGTAAGAAAATATTCAAATTCATCATAAATAAGGGTAACACTACCTTTTACCAAGTATCATGTTGCGATCTGCATCACCATCAGCAGCAGCACNAAACNCTGGGGGCTCATCTTGTGGTTCTGATTTGCCCAATCCCAATCGAGCAACCAACTCTTTCGCATAAGTCAAATTGGGGTCTGGGTGTCCTCCTCCAAAGTCTTCCTATATCCAATAAGTCATCCACAAATCAAAGACAAATCACCACCAGCACTCAGAATATTGAAAGCCATACTTGGAAATAATCAACAAGAGAATAAGACATTAGGTGTACAGTTCAGTAAAGAGCTTTTTTGTGCTCCAAGTTCATCCACAAAAATACTCTTTACATATGCTCCAACAACCCCATGAAGTGCATCATAACTACAATGAAGTTAAAGAAATTTACTATAAAGTTTGGAATTAAAAAAACTAAGAAAAGTTCTATATCAAAGTTTAAACATCATCCCCAAAATATACCAGAAAGTGAACTTNGGAGAGGACANCAGTTTCTTGATAGATTCAAAATCAAAAATTGACCTGCAAAATTTCAAGCATGGAGTAAGAAAGGATTGAATCAGTAGAAGCAAGTACAAATATAGAACATTTAATGATCTTATTAANATAAGAAAATAAAAGAATTGCTTGTTGTAAGAACAATTGCCTTATGTGATACCAAATTGGATACTCAAAAAGGAAAAGGCAGGAAAGTCTATTAAAAGAAACTTATGCAGCTTNACAAATTTAAACATTTTCTTCTTTCAATGTTCTCCAGTTTCGCAGCTCAATTGGCAGTTGTCATCACGATATGACATGACAAAAGAAATCCAAATGCATAAAAATTATTTGTATTCATGCAGAGTGTACAATGAAGTTGCAAAATCTTACTTCATCAATTTTATATAATCACCTGGGTAGACAATCAGAGAATGGGAAATATGGGTTAGATTGATACCATTGAAGCTACACTGAAAAGGAAAATCCATTTCACAAAGAAATATGGGTGATTTTTACGCACAGGTGTAAAAAGAAATGCCTATAGTTAAATAAAGTTTAACAGCATCAGTGTAATGTAACTGGTAAGGATCAGAATAAAAATGTTTAAATTTAAATAGATAAAAAATCACATTAACACATTTTTTTTTCAAAGCAAATATTACAAGGTTCCTTCAAAACCTTTGGCCATGTTCTCCCTTCAAAAGGAAACAAAGAAAAGGGAAAAAAAAATGAAAAATCTTACTTGTAATACTTGACAGTTTTCCACAGTGCTTTCTCCCCCCTTAGTTTCACAAAAACACCCAAATGAAGAATGAGCAAAACCACCCCTTAGTTTCAGAAAAATCAAGTCTACAAATTTCCATTGAAGAAACGCAGCAAAGACTCAAAAAAGATAACCCGTAAAGGTAATTTCCATTGAAGCTGTTTTTCCTTAATCTACGTGGGAATATGCAATACACAAATTATGTAGAGCATATAGAAGTGCATAGTAGGGTCTTCTCCTAAGTCACTTTGGTACAATAGCACGTAGACATACGACAACTCAACCATCCAAATTTTGATTCAGAAATTCAAACAGGTTGCAAACTAGGGATTTGACTCAAAGATATCACTCAAAAATTGTTCAAATAAGCAGAACGGCAGTATAGATGGCTACCAATGGTCTAAATGCTATAGCCAGAATTTTAACATAGAAAGAAGATTGTTATCTTACTATTGAGTTTTAACATTATACTTCTCAAATGGGGAATTTCATGAAAACGAAAAAAAGAAAGAGAGCATCCATCATTCAAGTACAATTTCTTCTCGCAAAGCATTCGTTCATTGAAAAAAAAACTTACCTCCTGAAAGCAAAATGCACGAATATGTCAGCCTCTATAGACCAACTTAACAAGCCCCAACGCTGCCGTCAAGCCTCTGCAGACCCACTTCATCAACGCTGTCGTTAGGCCAACGTCGATGACCCACCACCACTACCGCAGACGCCAACTAGCACGACCCACCACCCTGTCGGAAACACCACGCCACCAACGACCACAGCTCCGTGGGAGAACGCCTTAGAGTGACCAAAAATAGACCTCCTTCTTCTGAAATTTGGGCAGAGGAGAGGGGAATTTCTGAAATTTTGGCAGAGGAGAGCAAGATTAGGGCTACAACTTTTGTATTGGATGAGCAAAGGGGAAGGGTTTTGGAGGCAATGTTTTTGGACGAGGAAGAATACGCTGCTGGAAAATGAACTGCAAAGAGGGAATAGGTCGATTTTGGCCAAAATTCTTCGAAGACATTACCGAGGGCCTCTAAGCTCTCGGTAATTTAATTCACCAGCGTATTATCGAAGGCTCCTAGGCCGTCGGTAATAAACCCTCAGAAAAACGCGCATTTCCTGTAATGCAAAGAAAAAGTATGAGAGTACTTACCTCCTTCAAGTTGGAAGGGATGTTGGAGTGGTCAAATTCACCTCATCCATCATCTTGTTCAAAATGTCTTGATTTTCATTAAACATCCTCAAACGATGTCCATTAACTTTGAAGACTCTATCGGAAGATTCTTCCTTGATCTCCACTTCTCCATAATGTTGGTACATAAAAAGTAGAAAAGGAAATGACCCCTTCATTTTTTACTGGGTTTTAGTCTTAAGATTAGTTTCCATAAAGCACTTGCATCTTTAAGTGCACAATGTCCTTAATTTGATGACGGGGTATGTAAATATTGTCCGACCGTGGAGAGCGTCTTCCCATAATTTTTCTGTACAGAACTCCATTTTTGTTCGAGCACGTTACCCACCTTCTCCTTCAATTAAATTAGAGACTTATCCCATTAAACCTATAAAATAATAGGATGGGAATGGGAAAAGGGAGGCGAAGAATCGTAATGGATCTTGGATAAAGGATGTTAGGATTGGCATTTGAATTCTCACTTCCTCACCCATTCTGATCAACTTCCACATGTCTAAAAATACTGTATCATCGAATTTAATGTCAGTTTCCACCAAGAACTGTACTAAATACTCCATACAGGCCATAGAACTTCTTCCATTCATCGACTTCCGAGGGTATGAAGTGTGTTTTTACACTCATTTTTGTAACACCCTTATAAGATATGTACTAAATTTTAAATTTTTTTGTTCATATACTAAAAATAATTATTTTTCATCATAAAATAAACATTAAAACACTCAATTATTTATCAAATAAATGTTCCATCCAGTAAAATTTATTTCAATAATAAGAAAATATTTAAAATATATCCAAAATATAAGAAAAATTGTCTCTAACGTAATCTCTACATTCCTCACTACTATGCATGTGAACCACCATAAGTAACATTATTTGCTCATGTATAACACAAGTCATACGAATATCACATGTAGAAACCACAATCAAAAACATATAAAGGTGAGCTAACTTAAAAGAAACATAATAATTAAAACTTACAAATAAATAATATTGCACGTCATAACACGCCTCATTCAATCTTTTGATAATTCATAAATAGTACATAATTAAATATCAATTGTTGTCATATCATCCCGTAATAATTATTTGCGTGTAGTCTCGGTCTAAGAGGTTAAATCATCAACATAGCCCTCACACGTAGCTTACCATCCAAACTAAATCAAGTGTCACTTCTCATCACTCTCCAGAAAGCTTCATCAGGCAAGTACACAATGTCACTTTCCACCACTCTCTTAGTGAGCCTCACTAGGCAACTACACCACTTCCCACCACTCTCTGGAAGAGCCTCATCAGGCAAGTACACGAGAGCCATTTTTCATTACTCTTCCAGAGAGCTTCATTGAGCAAGTACAACCACTACTCTCCTAGAGAGCTTCATCGAGCAAGTACATCATTTCCCACCACTCTCCCAAAGAATTTCATCAAGCAAGTACATAGGATCCATTTCCTACCATTCTTCCAAAGAGCTTTATCAAGCAAATACATGGTGTCATTTCTCACCACTCTCCTAGAGAGTTTCACCGGGCAAGTACACCACTTCCCACCACTCTCCAAAAAAGCTTCACCGAGCAAGTTCACCTCTGGTACCGCTACGTCGAGTCCACAATAACACATTCTATTTCATATTATCAAACAACCACATAATTAAACCCACATCCTTACTACATATAATATAAAAATCACATCATATCATCCAACATATTTTAGCTCAAAACATGTTATCAAACCAACAATGCAACCACACACGATTTCACATCCTAATTAATCTCATAGAATGGTCTCAACGCAAGACATTGACTCATACAGAGTCACCTCATACATCTTGGCCATGGTCTTGAAACATCTCGACAAACACTACTAGAGCTCGGCCAAAGTATGCAAAATCTTGACCAAGGTCTTCTACAACTTGGTCAAGGTCGAAAACCACTCGACCAAGGTTTGGAACCTTTCGACCAATGTCCAAAACCTCTTGGCTAAGGTTCGAAACCTCTCGACCAAGGTTTGATACCTTTCGTTTAACGTTTGATACCTCTTAGTCGAGGTCCAATACATCTCGGTCCAAGTTGGATATAGCTTAGTCAAGGTCGGATACAACTTGGCCAAGGTCGAATAACTCTAGGACAAGGTCAAATAGAGCTCGACCAAGGTCGGATAAAGTTCCACCAGGGTCGGATATACCTCAAACAAGGATTGGCTAGCTTCAAGAAAGCCATAATTCATCCTTAACCTATAAATTTATTTGTTCGAGACACAATAACAACATCATCATCCCCTTAAAACTCTGTGCTTCCAATTCTTATAGCATTAAAAGAGGAATGTTATTATATTTATAAAGTCAAAGTTACACTTTCATTACATACACACCAAAAGCAGTTTATTGAAATTGTAACAATCTGGAAAGGCATAAACAACATATACATACTTCATATCTTAACATTGTTGCATATCAATTTTAATCCTAAATCATCCGACAATCGACAACAGTATCGAACATCAATGTATACATCAACAACTCCATCATGGATTTATCAATTAAATAAATTATCATTTTAACAACATCAACAAACAACAAGTTTCACCATTCAAATAAGATATCAAACTTTTTATATATAGATGACCATAAAAAAAGAGAAAGGTTAACCTCCTTTTCTACTCATAAATAAGGAAATAAAATATAAATAAGGTTAGCTTCCTTTTCTACTCATAAATAAGGAAATAAAATATAAATAAAAACATCATCAATGAGAATTGAACCAAAACCTCACCTTCAAACACAACACTTCTAACTAAACAAGCTATTACCACATTTTAACATAATAATTATAATTTAAAAACATATTACTATCTTTTATAAATATATTTCTTGGGTCTTAAAATTTTCATCACAAATTATATATATATATATATATATATATATATATATATATATATATATATAGGGGTTTGTTAAC
>NC_028358.1:29803800-29813939 GCF_000741045.1 Vigna radiata var. radiata
ATATATATATATATATATATATATATATATATATATATATATATATATATATATATATATAGTTTTTAAAGTTAACGTAGCTCGACAGCCCAACACAGGTATGATATAGCTCGGTCAAGTTTAGAAACATCTTGGTCAGGGTCTTATACAGCTCGACCAAGATCAAAAATCGTCTGGTTGGCATCTTGTTTCAGTCCTTTTCAACATGGACTCAGCCCAACAGCCCATCATATATAAATATGTTTTCATATAAAAAAACAAAATTCCAGCTCATTCCCATGTGATATTAAACTTTCGATGATATAAAAAATAGGCGAATGAGTCCGGCTTCACTAAATAAATTTGAATTAATGTCGGGACACTTCATATTATTACAATTCGAAAGCCCGACCAAGGTCTAATGTAGCTCGTCCAAGGTCTGAAACATCTCATTTAAGGTCTAATATAGCTCAACCAAGATCTGAAACAACCTGAATGATAGCTTGTTTCAGCTTTCTTTTAGGCCAGAATCAACATTGTAACCATTATCATTCTGGTAGTCCAACAGCGGACCAACACAAGTTGTAAAGTTCAATCTTTTTTCAATTGGTAGGTAAGCTCGCCTTAATGCATTTTAGGCGATCCAACATTTGACCGAACTTAAATATAAAAAATCATATATATCATGCTTTTTAATTAGTTTGCATTGTAAATTAAACTCTTTTGATTATTTAACTTGCCAATATAGTAGAGAACAAATTCCAAAAACTACATAATAGAAATCATAAAGGTACCATATGTTCACCCATCATAGAATCTCTTAGAAAATTAGATTTTTTTTTAAAAAAAAAATTGATTTAATTTAATCTATAAATTTTATAAATGTATTAATTTAATTTTTTTAATTAAATTTTATTAAGTTTATTTAAAATGTTAAATGTGTTTCATGAATTATTTAACACATTTCTATTTTAATGATACTTGATAAACATTCTTAAAATATCAAATAAATTTAATAAAATTTAATTCAAAAAATTAAATTCAAATATAATTAAGAAAAGACTAAATTACATCAAAATCTTAAAAAGAAAAAAAAAATAACTTCAATTTTAGATGTAGATTCCAAATCAAAACCCTAATACACTTATTTTGGAAAGCTAAGACAAAACACGCTTCTTTGAAAATTAATAAATTTGTCAAAATACACGGTAAAGCAACGCAATTACAGTGAAAATAAGATGAGAAGAAGCTTAAACCTGCATAAAGCAAATTGAAATTAAAGTAATAGTTTTCATAGATTGTCATACATTCTTCAATTTCTTCATCTTAGAAGGTGACCATCTACCCTTCTTCCTCAACTTGCGTTTCCGAAGAAGCCTTTTCCTTCGCAACCGTATCTTCTTCGCCAGCTTAATCCTCAGCTTCTGCTCCTCTCTCTCCTTTACCTTTGACTCCAAAGGAAGCTTCTCCGCACTCACGCCACTCGCCTTCTCGCTCTCCGCCGGTGAACTAGAGCCGTCTGCGGCTGCAGAGACAATCAGCGCGCCTTTCTTCCCTATGGGTGTCGTGATTCGAACTCCGTTCAAGGGCTTCCAGGGCTGAGCCACTTGTACTCTTAGTTCTGTCACAGTCGGAGGAAATTAAGAATGGAAAAACATGAATATGTATTTGGGAGAAATTAAGGTAAGAAAGAGAGATAATTGGGAGTGAGGAGTAGTTACCAGTGGTAATGGGAAGTGTGAGAAGGGAAGAAGAAGAGTGGAGAGGGGAGAGTGTGAGGGAATTGAAAGAGAGGAGTGCCATGGTTTTTAATTTTTTGTTTGCAAAGTTGTTTCGGGGAAATGAAGAAAAAGATAATTGGAAATGGGATTTTACGATAAGCTACGCCAGGGTGTGTTTTGTTTGCGGGGCATTAATTTTTACTGTTTAGACCCATTTTTTTTAAATAATACAAAATTAAAAATAAAACTTTTAAATTAAAGCTAGTTTTGCTGGAAGGGAAGGATTTGATATTTGTGGTTATTTGAACAAGAAAAATGATTACATATTTCATATTCAAATTATTTTTTTTTCTATATTCAAATTTTTTAAAGTTAAAATTTTTAGTAATATATCCCAAGAAATTAATTTGTTGAGGACTCGATTACGACAATATTAAATATAGTGAAAATTATATATGAGATTAATCTTCTGTATACATATAGAACTTTTTATTTATAATAGAAAAAATATGTATTAAGTTCAAAATACGAATAAAAAATAATAATAAATTAACTAAAAATAAAAAAATAAATATAAAATAAAGATAATATATCTGACCCTCCCTCTCAAGTTGGTGCATACAAATCTTATATATCAAGCTTAGTTACTAATATAATCCATAAATCTCAGTGAGAATATCTAATTTTGGATTCGAGTGACACCAAATACTACTGATAGGTTGTTCCATGTGAATCTTTTCCTACCAATCGCCCTTGAAGAATGCATTGGATAAAGATATCATTGTTGAAGAGTCATCACGACTATAAATAAACTAACAAAAATCATCATTTTTCATGAAAGAAACATATATGGACATATCAAACGTAATGGTGACAAAAATGAAGGTACGATAAACCTAAAAGAGGAAAACAAATGATCTCACACACTTTGAATTGTTACTAGATATACTACCATACACGACAAAATAAAAAGAACAAATCCATATTTTTTAAAAACGTTGAGAGGACAATGAAAGTATAGTCTATGACATAATAGTCGTCTGGCCTTGTATTGACTAATATATTAAAATTATATATAATATTAATTTTTTCTTATTTTAATATTATATATATATATATATATATATATATATATATATATATATATTCCTATTTATAATAGAAGAAATAAACTAAACTTAAAATACAAATAAAAAATAATAACAAACTAACTAAAACTAGAAAATAAATATAAGTACTTAAAGAAATCTTTTATTTGATTAAAAATAATTTACATACAGTATCACAACAAATTCCCATTCGTGAAAGATAATATATTTACAAATTCAGATGGAGTTGGATGGTAACAATCATATATCAAAATTTGTAGATACATTAATTACACTCAGACCCAAAGCCATATGAAGAATAAATACCACGTCTAATATGGATAATTTTATAGATGTTAGAATCCAATTACCATCCCTATAATTTGAAGGTAAAACAACTCAAGTAATCCAAAAAATTGAATTAATTACATTAACTTCGAATTTCTCCAAATCGTGTACAAACAACAAAATCTCACAGAAATCCTCGTCATGGAAGCATATGGGAACGAAACAAGAGGGGGTAAGTGCAGCAAAACCCACTGCTCCAACACTGCAGGAAAACAAATACAGAACTTAGATGTGTGCAGTAAAACCCCAATATAAAGACTCCAATTGATCATATTTTCTTTATAATTTTCTTGTATTTTTAAGGGCCAAGGAAAAATGTGATAGAGCTTCTACAATAAATAATGATATCAGCTTATCTTACTATAGAAAAGATACTTGAAAAGAAAATTGAAATAATAACAACAGTTAAATTCAACGTAGACTAACCACAGAAAGCAAAGGTCCCTGCTTAAATTTTCCGTGAAATGAAAACGTGATTGGCTTCGGACTGTCTCCAGGCCCTCTTATAAATCCACTAAAGCACATAATTGGAAGGGAAAACAATGTCAAATGACATAAAATCCAGCATTAAATTAATCAATAATAACATAGATCAGTAATTGAACCATTTTCAATTCAACCATGAACTCACATTAAAGATGTAGATATAAGAGGTGTCCTTCTTGTATCATATATGGCTATCAGTCCCCTGTACATGTCATCTCCACCTTTAAAAGAAATAGCCAATCGCTCCCCCGAATTATCCCATGCTATCTTTTCAATTCCCTGACTGAATGAAATGATATAAGATAACCAAAGGCCATAGTTTCTAACAAACCAAACATGGCATAACATAATTCACACCCTGCTTTTATAAGCAAAGAAGACTGTCACTACAATTTGAGCCATGACATCCAGGTGACGGAGAGTCTTAAGAGCTGGTTCAGAAGGAATTTAATATAATGACGAGACTCTAGGAGCACTTAAAGGAATTATTCAACACAAAAGCATGAATTCATCTTTACCTTCCTGTCAATGATAGTATTTCCGGCAAATCAACAGGTAACAGATGAGCATCTGGAAAGTCACGGATGAGAAATTATCAATATATGACATTTCATAAAGAAAAGACAAATACCAAATTAATTTGAAAAATTGTACATCATGAATGCTATTACCAAGCACACACATTATATTAAAAATGAATTGAGGTTAAGACTAAGACTTCAAAACAGAGGTTCGTAAGTGCTCAAAATTTGATTTCATGTTTCTATTGCTTCTATCAATCACTTTTCCCTTTTCCATCCAACTCACAAATTTTATTACGGGAAAAGACTGGTACTGTTTGTCATGGTCTTTGTTGTCAGCCTTGTTATGGCAGTGTCTCACTATAAATAGACTTTATAGGTCAGAGACTGTATCACATTTATCCCAGATATCTTTAATATATTCATTTCCCTCTCTAACTTTTCCCTTTTCAATTTAGTTCCTATATTTCAATGCCACACTTTCATTTGCCCAGTATTAATATAGCCAAAATACAAAATGTCAAAAACAATAAACTTCACATATCTTCAAACAAAAATGGTCAGATACCTAATGAGGGAGGCTTTGATGCAAAATGAACAGATCCCAAAGTTGACGATTCAGAAAATGCAAGAAGTATCATGCGCCCATCTGGATCCCATGTTGCTCCCTGATAACACGTCATTGAAAGTAGAAACTAAATAAATGAGCATTATCTGATAGCTATCACAAGAATAAAACTGAATTGTACATAATAAATGCTAAGTTCTACCACTGAATCTTTTTTTCATAGATATTGTTGCATTCTAGATATATGAACACTAATAACTCCTAGTCTCAACAGAAGGTAAAGTATGAGTGACTGACTATATTGTGTATTAAGTAAAATACACAGCTTTTCTTCTACAAGAATATGAATGATAGAACATGTCTATTATATGTTCATCTCACTTGTAATTAAAGAGCTGTTTTGATGGCTCATTATAGAGGTTCTGGTAGAACAGAGGGCAAAATCAAGGTGCAGAGTGCAGGTTATTTAGTCTTTTACAGTGTTTGGCTGGAGCCAAATTTCCCCAATTTTATGGGTGTGACTATGGCCCTAAGCTTTCTTTTGGCATAAAATTAGGTTTACGCTTCTTTTCAGTGTTCTACTGATGGTTTATTGAAGGGAGTCACTGTTATTTCTGATTTGTAAAGTTATAAAAAACAGGGAAAAATATGTTAATGCTTTTTTGCTCCAAAGTAGGGCTAGATTGCAATTAGCAATAAAGATTTTCGTTTTTGCCTCTATAGAGTCTATGTTTATTCAGCTCCGTAAACACGTAAATAATCCTTGATGACTTCTATGGTTTCTTCTAAGATATTCCATCATCCTACCGTGGACATTCTTTCTTGATTATAAATTAATCTTTTATTACGAAAGCAACATTGCCCATCACCCTAAAATAAAAAGGTATGTTATAGCTTTTACATTTAAGCATAACTCAACTTTTACACTGAATACTATTGAAGATAATTCTATTTATACTATCAACATATTGTCAAACATATCAACACACTGGAGATGGTTAAGGACTAAATGCCACTTGCTATAAAGTCATCTTTGAGCACCAAAACATGAATGTAAATTTCATATACCTTGACAAAACCACTTGTTGATGACCATTGTTCTGATGTCCAAGTGTTTGTCTCCCAAAGATAAAATGTTCCATCACTGAACGAGAAAAAAAACGATGAGGGTGTGAATCATAAACAGTGCATGTTGAATAAATAATCATGTTTGACATTTTGCATTACAATTTTGAAGCAAAGAAGTAATCTCCAGTAGGTGACCACTTCAGCATTGATATGCCTCCCAATCCTCGTCGAATGGGTGTCCCTACACCTATATATATATATATAATATCAAAATAACCAGAGATTCAGAAATTAGAGACAGCCATTAGAGCTTAAGATTTTTTTATATGACAATCTAAATTTTTGTAGTCTCATGGCCAATACAAAAAGTAAAGGGTTGTTTTATGCCTTTGATAGCCAATGTAAAACATTTTGATATCCTGGACATAAATTACTCATGACAGATAGGAAATTGTTAAAAGAGATTTAATGATAACTAATATATCTTAGATTTTGATTCTAACTGAGCCCAACAACATCATTTGACATAAGAATGGACCTCAGCTAGTGAGATAAGATAGTCATCATCACTGTTGCTGATGAACAACATAATGCCAATCTAAATATAAACACAGTCCTCACCCACCATGCTCGAAACTATCAATCTAAGAATTCAGAATCAACATAGCATACATAAGTAGGGACACAGAACTTTGATTGATTCTTCTTTAGCACAAAAAAGTTGGGAAGGGAGGTCATTCCAAGGTAGTAACACCACAAGCCTCAATAGGGCTTACAGTGCCACTTAAACTTTCATATGACCTTGTGAACAAATTACCAGTAATCACTGGTAAGAATGGGAGAAAGGACCTTTAGAGTTGATGTAATTTTATCCTACCAATTGAGCCTATCCTCATGGACAATATTGATCAATTGGTAAGATCAAATTACATCCACTGAAACGTTAAGTTCACACTAGAAAATTATATTTAAGAGTTAAAAAGGGTGTATTCCTCCATATATAAACAACCTTGGTCTGTGGTCCATCAGATTCTATCTTCCGTAAGTTAATGTGTCTGTTCAGTTCATCAGTCTAGGTTGTAAACATATGCAATTTAGGGTACCTTTAGTATATCCCCTCCAAAATTGAGGGAAAACAACTCAGGCAGAAAAATAAAAAAGAAAAATCCAGAATGACTTTTAAAGGTATTAGGCATATTAGTAACATCAGTGAATGGCAATAATGTTCAAAAGTAAAGTGCAAAACACGTAAGGAAGCAAAGATCTTCATCATACCTTGAGCAAAATCCCACACTGTGAATGAAGAGCTTTCATATGAACCAGATGCTAAGTATGTAAACATAGGTTAAGAAAAGTATGGTTGAGTACATACAATTAAAATAAAAATAAAAAATACATATCTTCTTGCACTGGGAAACACGTAAAAGAGCCCAAAAACAAAGACTTTTAAAATTTATAAGGATATCTTCCATCCGGGCTCCAAGTGAGAGCACTAACATGCTCATCGTATGGACTACGAAGAAAATCAACCAAAATATACCGATTTCCCGAGCTTCTAGACAAACTTCCTAAAAAGGAAGCAGCACCAGATCTAACAGATGCAGTATTTCCAGGATAAGAAGCAGCCCAGATGCAAATTCCACCCCTGCAACAATAAACGCAATTCCAGTAAAAAAGAAAGCATACTTCAGACCAATTGACGTTGCATTCACCATAACAACCACACAGAGACAAAACCTCACTTGCAACCCACAGCAAGCATTTTCCCACCATTGGGCCTCCACTCCAGCACCCTAACGTTTCTCTGTGACTCATTCGCCAAAATGCTCGGATCCTTCCCCTCTATTCACAATGTCAAAATATCAATCAGCAATTACTAAACAAAAATAACAATAACTAAGACCTTGTTTGGATAAACTTTTCCATTAAACACTAATAGAAGAAAAAAAAAAGATAAAATGAAATAAGCTTCTCCCACATGTCAAATTACTGAAGTTCCACGGTATAGATTATCAAAAAGCTTATTTTAATTTGTGAATAAGCTAATTTTAACTTGTAGGAATAACCTGTGCTTATTTTATCTTCTTATTTTCGTCTACTGATAATTTTATCCAAAAAGACCTAAACAAGCTACCAATAACACTTCTCATGATCATAACAAGTTAAGTACCAGACTCTTGGTAATCACGAACGAAAACTTGTGTTGGGGCAGAAATGAAAGCAACTATATGCTTATTAGGGTGCCAGCTTACTCCTTGGAGATCAACCTCCGGCAACAAATGCACCTGGCCCAACAATTAACATTGTTAAATCACACCATAATCAAAGAATGAGACGAATCAAGAACATCATACATCGTTAGGGTAAAAGAGGCGTCCGAGATAGGTGTTCACGAGCCCTTGCAAGAGTGCCACCGGACCTTTCCTCTGAACGTTTACTCCAGCGGCGTTCGCCGTCGTCGTTGCTCCTTCCTGATCGGAAGCCTCGCTCTCCAGAGAGTGAAAGGGAACGGGACTGAACACCGATCCCTAATATGGAAATAGGAAATTGTGATAATGAATTAAATGCAGAAACAACATCGAGAAGAAGAAAATCGAAGGAATTGGGAAACGTGTATGATGCGATTAATGACCAGGATTTTTCCGTAGGTTTGGTTGGCTTGATCATCAGACAGAGCTTCCACAGTGACTGCACAAAAAAAATTCAGTTAGAGAAGCGAAGCAATAGGAAGTGAGAGAGTGAGAGAGAGAGAGAGAGAGAGTTACTCAGGTCACGATTGAGTTCGCAGAGAGTGAGTGAACCCGGAGGAGGAAAGGAGGCCATTTTTGGTTCCCGTTAGAGAGAAAGTAGGGTTTTTTAGCTTTGATTCACCCTTGTTTTCCCGCTTTCTTCTTGTAATTGATTCTATCAGAACTAGGGATGGCAACGGGTCGGGTACGGATACTGCCTATCCGCAATCCGATCCGCCGGATAAAAACATACCTGCTATCTGATCTGCTATCTGTCGGGTATCTGTTTAAAAAATACCCGCGGATATTTTAAAACCTGCGAGTACCTGTTGGATACTCATTTTCAACCTGCGAATATTTAAAAAAAATATTTTATAAGTTTTTAAATGAAAATCCAAATTAAATTGAAAAAAAAATTGAAATGTTATAGATTTTAAGTTAAAGGTACTTATGCAAAGGAAACTAAGGACAAAGATATAATTTTAACTTCTAAGCGGGTAACGGGTATCCGCGGATACAGATAGTGCAAAACCCGAACCTAACCCGATAAGAAGCGGGTATTAAAAAACCCGCTACCCGCTACCCGCGGATACCTATTATCCGTGGGTACCAACTATCTATAACGGGTTTAATCCGCGGGTATCCGCGGGCACGGGTTTTTTTGTCATCCCTAATCAGAACCGATACCTGAGTTCAATGCAATGAATTTCTTGTACGAATCGCCATATGTTAACAACGAATTTTTGACAACGATTTGTCAACGCCATATGTCAGCATTCTATTAGCTCACTTTAATTTATTTTTCTAATTAAAAAACTGATGTGAAAAAGGTGACTTTGTGTTATTCCGAAAACACCCTCAATCATTTTAATCAGACTTTCTCCTTCGAAGCACGTATCTCTCTCCATTTTAGGTTTTGCTTTTTCTCTGAAGCTTTCCCTCTATCCATTTTAGGTTTCCGTTCCTTTGCAGCTGTTCTCGGTGTGTCCATTTTTCTAAGGCATTAAATTGGTGAGCAATATGTGTGGACGTTGATGGATTTCGTTGAGTTAGTATCGTGAGTTCTACATTTCGCTTGGGTGTAAGACACAAAGTCTCTCTTACTCACACAAGCACTTGCATGAAATACCCTAACAAACCCCTAAGCAATTGTTGGTCCTTCAAAACAACCATTAATCTCAAATTCATAACTTAAATTCTAACCAAGTCAGTACCCACCACACACTAGGGAGCCCCCTCTACCAGAGCCAGGGAGCAGCATTGGACTTTTGGTACAGAGGGACTGGTAAGCGACTACAGCCTGTCTGTAATCGATTACACGGGCACATAAGTCACAAAGTCCATCTTCCTCACACAAGCACTTGGATGAAATACCCTAACAAACCCCTAAGCAGTTGTTGGTCCTCAAAAATAACCATTAATCTCAAATTCATAACTTAAATTCTAACCAAGTCAGTACCCACCACACACTGGGGAGCCCCCTCTACCAGAGCCAGGGAGCACCGTTGGACTTTTGGTACAGAGAGACTGGTAAGCGATTACAGCCTGTCTGTAATCGATTACACGGGCACATAAGTCACAAAGTCCCTCTTCCTCACACAAGCACTTGGATGAAATACCCTAACAAACCC
>NC_028358.1:29815694-29881281 GCF_000741045.1 Vigna radiata var. radiata
TTGGTACAGAGGCACTGGTAAGCGATTACAGCCTGTCTGTAATCGATTACACGGGCACATAAGTCACAAAGTCCCTCTTCCTCACACAAGCACTTTGATGAAATATCCTAACAAACCCCTAAGCAATTGTTGGTCCTTCAAAACAACCATTAATCTCAAATTCATAATTTAAATTCTAACCAAGTCAGTACCCACCACACACTAGGGAGCCCCCTCTACCAGAGCCAGGGAGCAGCGTTGGACTTTTGGTACAGAGGCACTGGTAAGCGATTACAGCCTGCCTGTAATCGATTACACGGGCACATAAGTCACAAAGTCCCTCTTCCTCACACAAGCACTTGGATGAAATACCCTAACAAACCCCTAAGTAATTGTTGGTCCTTCAAAACAACCATTAATCTCAAATTGATAACTTAAATTCTAATCAAGTCAGTACCCACCACACACTGGGGAACCCCCTCTACCAGAGGTAGGGAGTAGCGTTGGAATTTTGGTAAAGAGGTACTGGTAAGGCTATAATCGCTTACACAGGCACATAAGTCACAAAGTCCCTCTTCCTCACACATGCACTTGGATAAAAAACCACACAAACCCCTAACCAGTTGTTGGTCCTAAAAAAAACCAGTAATCTCAAAATCATAGCTTAAATTCTAACCAAGTCAGTACCCACCACACATTGGGGAACCCTCTCTACTAGAGGAAGGAAGCAACGTTGGACTTTTGGTACACAGGCACTGGTAAGCGATTACAGGCTGTCTGTAATCGATTACACAGGCACTGGTAACCTATTACAACCTGATTGTAATGAATTACACACACAGAAAATCATCTTCAATAATAATTCATGAACAATACTTTAGCGGTATTGATTTCCTTTCATATATCTCTGTACAAGTGTGTAAAAATATTAAATACAATAATTCATTACATTCAACACAAATTTAGGTGTTGTCATTTGCTATAAATTTCCACAAATCTATTAGAATTTGATATACTGTAAATCATTACATTATGTATTCATGTGCTATTAAATAACAATCTAAACCAACAACACATTTATAATTTCCTATAGTAATCCTAAAAGGTGCAGAATTGAAATTCTTCGAACGTTGTCCTCATCTAGGATCCAGTCGCATATATACTTCTTTCTAAACTCAGACAATTCTTCCTTAAATGAACATACATTTTACTTTAGAATAAATGTAAATATATAATGTTATATTTACAAATTCATAAATTTACCTACATTAGTATGATGTGTCCTCATCAGTCCAGGGACACATCAATTCTCAACAACAGCTCCAACAAGGTAATCAATAAACTCACTCCAACAAAAACACAGACAACAAAAGTCGAATATGAGGAATAGTTTAACTGTATTGATTATTAGTCTTAGAGGTTGACATGTACATAAAACCAAAAAATAGACTTTAAATAGTATATTTCTCTACAATGTATATTCATTCCCTATAAAAGAAGAATCTAAACCAAGGAGACATTTCTAATGCTATAGTAATCCAAAATGTTGTAGCGTTTGAATTCTTCGAACGTTGTCGTCGTCCAAGATCCAGTCACATATATACTTCTTCCTAAACGCAGCCAAGTGTTCCTGAAATGAATATATTGGAATTTAGAATCAATGTGAAGACAACGATAATGTAATATTTACGAATGCATAATTTAACCTACACTAGTACAAAAAGTGCATACATAACGCTTTTTTTGTCATAGATAGCGCTTTTTAAGCGCTATCTATTAATAGACATTGTTATATAAGATAATATATACAAACATAACATATATAACCTATTTGTACCTATAAACATGTACTAATTACATGTAAACACCAATCTTCCCTAACTTCAGTGATTTGATTGTCGTGATATTATTGACGTCTGCAACAAGAAAAATACTACAAGAAAGAAAAATAATATAAAATTAGTCAATTACATTTTTACTACAAATTAATTATGACAATGAATATTACTTACATCAGTTGAAATTGTCTCTCCTTCATAGTATGTGATAATTTTCTTCATATATCAAACACAAGTAATATCCACAGTCATTGTCATTGGGTTGTTTTGGACACTAGAAAACCAAATAAACATACCATAACAAATTAACCTAAGCTTAATGAAATAAAAACATCAATCTTTCCTAACTTCAATCCAAAGAACCTGCAATTATAGAAAGCACAATGATATGTTGATACTGGCACAATTATAAAAAACTCCAAATTTCCCTAACTTTAATCTAAGGAACATGCAATTATAGAAATCACAAAAAAAAAAATGTTATAAAACCCAATAAGAAAAAAATTACCTCATAAAATTTCTTTGGTTTTAAATAGTTTGTGAAGAAACTTATTTTTTTTTTAAAATATCATAGAATAAAGAGCCTAAACAAACCTAATTCTTTTATGTAAACTATATATTCAATTAATTATTATGTGAAAATTGCTGCAGACTATGATAACCAAGCACTTAATTACCATAAAATAATGTATCTAATATTTCATGTACATACCTCTACCAAAAACGATATATTTTTATTAAGAGAAACATGAGATATTGAAAAATAATTTTATAATTATATTATTTAAGTATGAAAGTGTACATTCTAGAATATAATCTTTGTATTATGGAATGTATAATTTTTATATTTTAAATTATATATTCTAAAACTTAAAATGAAAAAAGAAGAAGGTAAAATTAGGATTTTTAAGTGTGCAATGCATAAAGAAATTATGAAAACACAGGAAGAATCTTTAACTTTAAGCATGTATAAAAGATTATGTTAGCTTACTTTTCTTTCCAACTCCCATAATCTAATTCACATGCTTCTCCATCACTCTACTCAATTATGATGTTCAAGGTTCATACTCTGTTTTCCATGGATGTTCACCTTCAGCTACACTAAATAACGTGAAAAATCTTGTCAGAAATTTTGGTCCAGCACAACGAATAACACAAAACTTGAAACACAAATAAAAGAAGGTATAGAGACGGGGCTCAGCTTTTTCAATGCTTGAAAAATGTTGCATCTGTTTGATAAAATTTTCTGCATATGAATGAGTGAAGCCATTGTTCCCTGAAATTGTTGAGACAATAAACACTTTTTTTCCAATGACGAAAAAAGTAATCACGAAAGTAATAATAACTACAAAATACAACGTCTACTACAACATCAACGACAACCAACCCAGCCAAGGTCGAAAATGATAAATGCAGATGAAATTAAAGTGGTAATACAAAACAATTATACATAATATCCTTGTAGTCATGCCACATTACAGTCTTATAGCAAATGCATTATGGTTATGAGTTATGAAGCACGATACACAATGATTAAAGGATGATAACTCTGGTCAGATCGATGTAGTAAACTGTGGTGAAGAGGCAGGTAGCAAATATCAGGGAAAACACAAACAGTTGAAATTTATCACAATCAATTTATAAAACAATGTTCCAAAACAACTAACAAAACATAAAACTTCAAAATCTACTTACATTGCTTTTACATGGAACCATTTTCAGTTGTTCTAATTCAGTTAATCAAATATTAACCTAACATAAAATACAAAAGGAGATAATATTAACTTCAATACAGTTGCTAAAAAGAAATCTATCGGTCATAAAATACGATAACCAATAACAGAGGACATTCAAGTACTCGTGAATACAACAAAAAACCTACCTAGAAAGTGTGGGAATACGTTTTACCTTTCGATTATAAACCAATAAACGATGCACATATACTGAACAACAAAAAAACCTATCCTTTCACAGTTCTTCACCACCGCACCCAACACCTATAGGAAAAATAAACGCAAAATAAAGGCAACGAACACAACAACTAAACGCACAATAAAGATATCGAAAAAACCTCTCTTTCGACAAAACACTCCAACGGTTGCACAAAGCCAAACTTCCCCTCACCCTCAACAATGGCGGATAGAGAAACGTCGACCCAACCACAAAGAAAAGGGGACTTCGATAGAGCTTGCGAGAGACTGATGATCGATAGAGCTTGCGTGAAATGGCTTTGTTTTTTATAGAGAGCACTCGGCGTTTTTTGAGAGAGATTTTCGGAGAGAGCACTCAGCGTTTTTTGAGAGAGAGCACTGAAGGGGAGAATAGAGAATAGATCCTAAAGCGCCAACAAGTTTCACTGTCCTAAATTCTTCCAATAATACCCTTTAACTTAAATTATATCTATTTTAAAAATTCAATTAAGACAACCAATGAGACCACGCCAGCTGTCGTTGGCAAATCGTTGTCAAATTCCCATTGTCAAAGAAACATTTTCCTTTCTTGTACAGTCCTAGACACAGCTTCCTGTCACCCTTTACCCTCTTCATCCAACGCCTATGGAAGAAACCCACCGTTTCGCCCCAAACCCGTTTGGAGGACAGAGTACGAGACCCCCACCTCGACAAACTCATGACTCACCTCAAAAGACTTTACCTTGTCCTCGAAATCCACCACCTCATGTCCACACGCAAGCACGCTCCTTTCGTTTTCCTCACACTCATGTTCCGTGGGAGAAACATCCTCGGACTCGATGTTCCTGTGGGCTCCTTCCTCCACAAATATCTCACGTGTTCCACGTGTTTGTCCACCCTCTCAGGAGGAACACGAGCTGCAGGGTCACGAAAAAGATGAAAGAGTTGATCTTGCTTGAAGGGGTGGTTGTGAGGCAGCAGGAGATTGAGGCTGTGAAGGGGGTGAAGAAGTTGCCAATGATGTCTGTGAATGACACTCTTCGTTTGCACGCTTAGCGGATGATCAAGAGGGAATTGGGTCTCCCTCAGGATATCAGAGATTCCATTCTTGGGAAATTCAGTGGGGATTTTAAATTGGTTGGTTTGGAGGATGTGAAATTGGTTGACTGGGATGCAGAATTGGGATTGGCTGAGGTTGAGAAATGGAGTGAGAAAGAGTACATAGAGAAATGGTTGAGTGAGTTTGAGACCAAGTTTGCATTTCCTATTGGTTTCCCAACTGGGTTTAAGATTGAGAGAGGGTTTAGAGAGAAGTTGAAGAATTGGCAAAGGCTTTCATACACTAAGCCTTATGAACGGAAGGAGGTTGTTAGGGTGAGGACATGTAGAGGGATTGAACGGTATGAGAAGAGCGTTGTGGCTGTTCTTCATGACCTATTGAGCTTTAATGTGCAGAAAATGGTTGAGGTTGATCAATTGGTTCATTTTCGTGGAGACTTAGGTATTGAAGTTAATGTGCGTGAGTTGTTGCTAAGGCACCCTGGTATATTTTACATATCAACTAAAGGGAAGACTCTAACTATTTTTCTTAGGGAAGCATATCGTAAAAGGGATTTGATTACCGAATCACGTGCATGAAGCACGTAAGAATATGTTGGATCTTGTTCTGTTAGGGAGCAGGAAAACCAGAAAATTTTTGGCTGGTGATGAGACTAAGGAAGATAATGTTGTAGTCTGTGAAGTGAATGATGAAGGTGAAAGACAAAGAGATTTAGTTTGATGGTTGTTTTTACTTGTTTCCATTCTGTATCTGCAATGGTTTACTTTGCCCTCAGCTATTATAATTTGGACTTGGAGATTGTGTGCTTTGTTAGGCTGGTTTTATTTTCATGTAGGGTTTTTTTTGTTGTTGTTATTTAGATCATATGTTTAATGAACATATATATAATTTATCTTTATGTTACTTTACGTCAGGGCATGTTATTTTTTTAATATAATTTAGTTTTTTTTTTTTACGTAAATAGGTAAAAAGGAGAGACATTTTATGTATATGGACAAAAATTTAAAATTTACGTATTTAGGCAAATCGTGGGTCTGAAATAATTTCAAATGAAGAAATTGTGTCTCCTATATGACTTCACCTTAACACATGAGTTAAAGGTAAAGTTGTATATTCCTAAAACGATTTTAGGTCCTTGTAATCGATTACACAATGTTGAACTCATGTATGGGCACTAGTTCACCTATAATTGATTACACATTTGTCGTAATCGATTACCAATAGTGTAAATGGACAAAAACTCTCTCGTAATTAGGGATGGCAAAAAAATCCGCGTCTGTGGATATCTGCGGATAAAACCCGTAACGAGTAGCGTGTATTTTAATATCCGCTTCTAAACGGGTCGGGTACGGGTATTATACTATCCGTACCCGCGGATATCCGCTACCCGCAAAAAATAAAATAAAAATTAATTTAATTTAACTAATTTTAATTAATCCCCTCTGTTATCTAATACCACCTTCATCTCACGTTTTTTTTTTTTTTTTTTTTTTGAGTTACATTCAAGCACATCTCCATTTTTCCTTTCTCTCCAACACAAATTTCCTTTTCTTTCCAACACAGATCTGCCTGGCAAAATACTGAACCATGTAGTAGCAACCGGTCATACAAGGGAACCACCATTCGCGTCAAAGGTAGTTTCCCTTTCTTCATCTCCAACACAGATATGTGTTCAGTATTTTGCATTTCAGTCATCAAAGGTGGTTCCTTTTCTTCATCTCCAACACATATCTGCCATTTTTACTTCATTTTCACTGATAAAAGCCCTTTTCACCGTTTAAATCTATCTTCTCACCGATTAGAGTCATCTTCACCGATTGTTCTTCTTTTTCTTCCGATTAAAAGCTTATCCACCATTTATTCTTTAATATCCACCGTTCCATCACTCACTCGAACCGATTAATCAGTTCATATTGTGTTTTTCCCCATTTCTAGGGTTTCTATGAGTTTAGAGAGGTGAGAAGAAGGAGCTTCCTTTTGCGGGTTTGGATGAGGGAAGAAGAAAACGTTGGCGGCATTGTTGACGACAAGTGGGGATTCCGAGCAGAGGCGACGCGAACACGGTGGCAGGTTTTTATTTTTGCTTTCGGCCAACCACGGTGAGGCACGTCGGCGCCGGTAAGGAGAAGAGCAAGGTCGGCCGCATACGGAGATGAAGAAGAGACGTAAGTTGTCTTTTCATTTCTGGATGAAGAAAATGAGAAACCCTAATTTGATTTGAACAAAAAAAGTGGGCCTTAGCTTGGACCAATACTCACTGGCAGTACTCCCACAAATTTATTGTTGCACCCCTAAACTCATGGCTTGAACTGTAAAAGCACTGCTGGTTTTTGATTTTTTTTTTCGGGTATCCGCGGGTTTTAAAATATTCGCAGGTATTTTTTAAGCGGGTAGCGGGTCGGGTAACAGGTAGAATTTTATTTGGCGGGTCAGGTTGCGGGTAGGCACTATCCGTGCCCGACTTGACCCATTGTCATCCCTACTCGTAATCGATTATAGCAAGATTGTAATTGATTACCAATAGTGTAATTCGAGAAAAACTCTCTGGTATTCAATTACAGACCTCTAGTAATTGATTACTAGAGAGTTTTAGTGTTAAAACAAAGTTTTTTTGTTTATGACCATACAATTTTTTTTGTTCATGACCATGTATGTAAATTATATCTGTTGATTACATTGGTATAGTTATTTACCATATATGTATGTTATTTTTTGTTTAATTATTTTAATGTCATTCTAAAGACAATGTTGATTAGAACCGTAAAAACAAATTAAAACCGTAAAAGAAAATTTATAAATAATAATGATATTATTTTATTAATTGATGAAGGGATTACAAAAAGGTAAGATTAAAGAAAAAACTATTGACGATATGGACATATCCCCCTATGATGACCTTCATTGTGGCACTAGCTAAGAGCATTTTTTTGGTTGGTCTTAGGTGGATTCATCCATCTCGTTACAGATTCTAGTCGTAGTTGGTCTTCCAAATGTCTCATGTCGCGTTTGAGGATCTGATATGAAGTTTGGATCAATATATGTAGACCAATAATCTTCATTTTGGATGGGGTGAAATTGTACTTCGTATGCCCTGTAAATGTTATGAAGATTATACACTGGATCGATATATTAGGTTAGTGGTATATGGGAATATGCACAAATGACAATGACATGATGACATGCGAGTAGCTTGGAAGTGACCACAATTCATTTAGTCTGACATCAAATTCAAAATTTTCATGATTGTATTGATAAACATGACAAAATGCGGATTGTTGTTGATATTTCGAATAATATGAGTGATTTCTTCTAGATATTGGTGGTCTTCTTGTAGCATGTAATGTGCTTTTAAGCGTCGTTCAACAAATCATGATTGTGTCCTCTCAAATGTTGTTTTGATCAGAGCACAAATTGGTAATGAACGTGTTCCCTTTGGAACGAAGTTCATGATTTAACAAGATTAATGGTCATATGTCCATATCTTCTGCCTTCATCAAAAGCCCGAGACCATTTTTTAATGGAATTTTATCTATCCAAGCTACTTGTTGGGGGAATTGGTATCTCATTGCAGCAAGCTTTGTCGTCATAGTGTTGCTTGACCTCTTAAGCTGCAACTAGATAATAAAATTAAAATTAAAATTTGAAGACTTTTGTGTACAAAGTTTAAATTGAAAATTGGTAGTAAAATTTATTTAAATAGTACCTAAATTGATGAATTGTCGTTTGATTTCCTTATTCTTGAATTTGTTATTGAAGTTGGAGGCTAGATGATGTTATGCAATAAATGGAGTTTAAACCATCTTATAATCTTAAGGATGATAGGATATCTTTCCCTTTGTTAATGATAATGTAATTATTTTGTTGAGGGATAACATGTTCTCGAAGTAGTTGAAAGAATCATATCAATGTCTATTTTTGTCAACCTAATTGATTGTGATGAACAAAGTTTTATAATATTTATCCGTTAGAAAGATTTTATCTTTAGAGAATAAATTTACAATATTTGAATCCTTACCCAAACCAAGTAGTATTTCATATAAAATACTCATTTCATAATTACTTTTAGTCTCATATATCCTAACTAACTCTTTTTTAGTAACTCGATGGCGAATGTTGATAAAAATCTTTCTCCTTCTAGTAATAAAAACATACAAAATTAGAGTTCAAAGAATTGAAATAAAATAAACATGATAAGTATTTTAAACAATAATAAAAGTTTAACCATTAATCAAAATAAATTGAGAGTTTTCCATATTTAAAAAGTTATTTTTTAATAATTATATATTAGCAAGAAGAATGAAGTAAACTCTAAGGAATATACGGTAATATTTTTAATTTTTCTTTGCAGAGCATTGGGTTTGTCGTTTCCCCTGAACATAGAACTTGTTTAACCCTGCCACCAAAGTGGTGAGGTAGTGGGAGAGTGCAGCGTTTTGGTATCCATCGTTTCAGAGCGCAAACTGGAAAGAAAATGGTGTATGGAGCATTGTGCGCCCACGCACACAAATTCCCACTCGCTTACCGTGCCCTTAACCTCAACCTCTGTCGTCAACATGCCACGCGCCTTCACTTTCACACTCGCTCTTTGCTCCTCTCTCACCCTTTCAACTTCAATCACACCGCCACCCCCTTCAAACCCTCCCTCCTCCGCATCCGCAATTCCCGCCTCTTTTCCCTCTCCGACGGAGGCTCAGGTGGAAACGGCGCTCGTGGCAGCGGTGGCTCCAACGGTCCGAATTCCGGTGGCTCTGGCGGTTCGAATTCCGGCGGCGGCAATGAAGGACATAAGTGGTCCTTGTTATCATGGTAAACAAATATAACATGCAACCTTATGTATAATGTGCCTTTGTTTTTGTCTAAGGTTACTGATGTCTTGTTTGGATAATAAGCTCATATAGAACAATAAAATGATAATAATCATTTATTAAATGTGTTTATTTCAGTTTTTTTTCTTTTATACGTGTTTGCCGAGAAGATTTTAACTTGTTTGCTCTGTATGAGAGAAACACTTGATTTTTTGTCTGAATAATATAGCTTTCTTTTGAAAATGTAACATGGTTTTACTTCAGGTACTTGGCTCTTCTTGAAAAATACCCTGTTGCGGTGAAAGCTCTGACTTCTGCACTTTTGAATCTAACTGGTGATTTGATTTGCCAGGTATTACACTATTGTTCCCCTTTCTCTTTCAATAGTTTTGGTTATATTTCATTAATGTTTCAAAATGTATGATATACATAGAGACACTTTTTGCATAGAATAGAGTAGTGTTTTGTGCTGTCTGGACATGGTTTGACTGCTCTGCTTTATGATAATTTGCCACCTTGTTGTCTGTGGACAAACATGCAAGGTTTGCCCGAGAATTTAAAAAGTTAGGGGAGATGAAATTATGCTCAAATTCGCGGATTCGTGTTTTGAAAAAGGATGCGATGACATGAATGAAGATTACGGAACTGGCACATAAAGAAATCTAAGCAGCACCAAATTTGAGTAGTTTATTTATAACATTTATGAAGATTTTACCATAAACTCAAATTGGCAGTTAGAAAATATTTTGAACATTGAGTTTCGGCTACAATAAAAGAAAGTGATGTCTTGATGGCTGGGTTGGACTATTAAGTTATTAATGTATTGCTTTAGACTCCAAATGGAAAATGAAGACCGAGAAGATTATTAGAGGGTGAGGTGGAAGAGATGTAGGCATCGAGAAATCTGAAGTCTAAGTAGTGCAATGTTACTACTATTTACCTTCCAATTAGAAGCAAAAATGGTTAGACCGATGATGTCATTTGCTAAATTTATTAACAGAGGTTATTGTCACACAGACTGATAGAGTCAGATGATATATGCTTGCAAGTTGCAATATGTTATGCTCTGAAATCAACAAGAACTGGTCTAGTGGTCGCCCTACTTTGTGCCTCTGTCTTAGAGTAAATTGATTTTTTTTTTTTTTTAATTTTGTTTTTGAAATTTATCTCTTGCCTTTCGAGGCATTTCGGGTCTATTCTCATTACTAATGGTATCAAGCTTTATTTGTCATTACCTTTTATATGGATTCTAAAAGGATTACTTTTTTGGTCAATCCTTAATTTACATTTTATAGCATTGCTTGCCTATGCTTTCATTCATATATGTTAATTTTTTATAATCTTATTTTTTACAGCTTGCAATAGATCAAGTGCAGTCACTGGACTTGAAGAGGACATTTGTCTTCACTTTTCTCGGTTTTACTTTAGTGGGTCCAACATTACATTTTTGGTAATTCCCTGGAACCTATGTTGGTATGCCTGGAAAGTAGACTCTTTGTATAGCCTAATAAATATGAATTTGTGACGTACTTTAAATAATATAATGACATCGCAACCCAACAACAGTAGTAATAAGTGCAATATGTTGTTAGGTCCTTGGTGTAGGTTTTTTTTAATAATGTTAATCCATCGAGATTGATTTCTAATATTTGTGGTGTCTATCTTTAGGAAATTTTCCACCATGGTCACATGAGTTTGGATAAAGGCTCATTAATTTGTCAAGTCTGTCTCATTCCGTTGCTCTTCCTGACATATTTTTATTTTTAATTTATAGGTATTTGTATCTGAGTAAATTGGTTACACTTCCTGGAGCATCAGGTGCATTTTTGCGGCTTGTACTTGATCAGGTGAGATATTTCTAGTGGTCCTCCAATACACTCCCTGCTCCACATCGTGTCAGTTATTAATTAATTTTGTGCTTCTGTGTGATGGTTTAATTTTGAATGTTATGAAATCTTTTCGCAGTTCTTATTTTCTCCCATATTCATTGGAGTTTTCTTAGCTACATTGGTGACACTTGAGGGAAATCCATCACAAGCTGTACCAAAGCTAAAACAGGTGTGTTTAACTTACCCGCTTTTGTTAAAACGTATTCAAAGACTGGTTATCAGTGTTGTCATGTTTATTAGTGTATATTCATCTACAAATTTCATTTTGTAGGAGTGGTTCTCTGCAGTTCAAGCTAACTGGAAACTATGGATACCTTTTCAATTTCTCAACTTCAGATTTGTTCCACAACAATTTCAGGTTAGACTGGTAGACTCATGTACGCACACGGGGATTTTACTTCAACATAAATCTGCTCACCACTCTGATACATGTTGGCATTTTAATATTGAAGATCAATGTTTAATTTGACTTCACCAATGCTTAATTTTCTTTCTTGAAATTCATTTAAACGAACCGGGATTTTATTTAGTCAATTAGTCCTCGTGGAAATTCATAGTTCTTGAAAAAAGAATTTTCTTTTGATCTTTCAATATATACTCTTTCATACTACCTTCTAATCCTTTTTTAGCTGAACAAAAACAGAAAAATGAACATAATGAAGGAACCTTTTATTAACATTTCCGTCTTCATTTTGCAACATGTTTGCATCTTTTTGGTCCCTTGTTTTCAAGTATTATATCATAAGCAAATGTGCCATTTGGCTTTCTTAGTCGGTTGACAAGGCTTCCCAGTTGTTCGCAGTTCATTGTTCCATTTTTTTATGTAAAGCAAACATTTACATTCACACGCATATACTCTTTACTCAAAGTTGATATTGAGAAGTTCTCAAATGCCTAAAATCAGTGGAATGGAGCCATCTTTGGTTATGCTTGCTGACATTTCAGATCGATATTTTTCAACTTAACCTACCAGATTGTATTTGCTGTTGATAGTATTCCTTGGCAATAGAATCTAATGCTTTCTTCAATGTTCTTATATTTGTTTCTCCATTTTATCAATGTTATTGTAGTTTAAAGTAAATGGACATAATTTCAGGTCCTTGCTGCTAATGTTATTGCTTTGGCTTGGAATGTCATTCTCTCATTTAAGGCACACAAAGAGGTTCTTCCAAAATAGGTAAGCTTTATGTTCCTTGAATGCACAAGACCTAATTTTTAGTAACTAGCCTTTTGACCTTAGGAATTGAAATATACTCGAACTTGAGGGAAGAAGAAATTCCTAGGATCTTTCCTAAGAATAGCTTCATCATTAAGTAGTTGCAAAGGTTTTCTGTAATTAAAAGTGAAAATACAATATTCTTCAAATGATCACTGGCAATTATAAAGTTACTCATGAAGTAGTTGCAAAGGTTTTCTGTAATTAAAAGTGAAAATACAATATTTTTCAAATGACCATTTTCAGTATAAAGTTACTCATTACTTTGATATCTTTTAAGTAGTGAACTTATATACTCTAAATTGGCCTCACAAAATCGACTTCGGCTTGTAAGGTGAGGTTTGTACTCACTTATATATTCTAAATTGGCTTTATCTTTGGTCGATGTAGAACTTCTAACAATATCTAACCTTCACCTCCAACGAAGAATAATTAGGACACTTGAAAAAAAAAAGCACAATAGTTATCGTGAGTGATTCAATATGTATTGCCTAACAAAAACCATCTTTTAATCAGGTGATGTACATCAAGATCCTATTATCATGGACATATAATGCTGACACTGTACTTTCAATCTATTTATTTTACAGCTTGGTAAGGAGTGCACAATGCTGTTGTAACTGCATGATAGTTGACAATATTAATCAGTTTATGTCCGTTGATAGTATGAACTTGAAAGGAAGCTGCATGAGATATATGTTAGTTTTTAAATGTTTTGGTAATTTACATGAACATGAAGACTTGCACTTGTATCTCTTGGAAATTTTGTTTGGTCATACAGGAGCTTCTTGTTGTTTGGCTTGACTGTAATTTTTATAACTATGTTTTGGTCTATGCTAAATATTGATTGCTTATTGATTCTTTAGGTTTTTAAACTTTTTCTATTTTTATATTTGACCATTCCATTATTTATTATTACCAAAAGTATTCAAATTTTTAATCTTTTATGAAAATATTTGTGGGTTTTATGATGAATTTAGAATAGAAAATCACTGTAAAAGTTTGGAAGCATAACATTTAGTAGAAATGGTAATTTTTTGAAGTGTTTCATCGGCGTTATGTTTACGGTTCAAATAGGAAATATTATAGTTGGTTCTTTCTTCGTGCACCTTTATGATGGTTATTGGGCTGTTTCTTCATGTACCATAAATTTTTTTTCCTGCACTCCCATACAGCTGACTCAATTATTTTTAACTAAAATTATAATAAAAAGATAAAAGTTACATTTGCACTTCTATTTTTTTTAATGTATTTTACAATATATTTTTACATCCAGAAATATTTTGGAATATATATTTTAAAATATATTAAAAAAATATATTTTGAATTGCATAAGATAAGAATAAACAGAAAATGTGTACACCTCTCAAATTAGAGTTTTTAATGCATTTTAATAAATGAAGGTGCGGAAGAGGAAAAAGAGATGCAAAAAGAAATTTTCTGATTACTAAATGCAGCTTATAGTGAAAAGATTAAAATACTCTTCATTCTGTGCCACGCAATGTTGGTCACAATTGCTGTCATTGCCATGCTTATTGCCTCGGCATTTTCATCTTAACAATGGTTTTTAAGTAACTAATATGAAAATTTTAGTTTCTATATAAGTGGAATTTACATCAATTGTATAATATTCAAAATAATTTATATAAATAAATCTCTTTCGTACTAGGGTTATTTAAAAATAAAATAAAATTTTAGAATAATCAAACTCCTTGAACTATTATTTGTAAGGAGGATTTTGGGATAATGGGTTGACCTAGTACTTCCAAGATCGATTTCTACATTATTAAAATAACGTTTGACCGATGAAACTCACTACTCTAACACAAATTAGTCTCTGATTATTATTATTAGGGTTAAATATGTTTTTAGTCCCTATATTTTGGTACAATTTTGGTTTTAGTCCCTCTTTCAAACTAAGGTACAATTTAGTCCTTCAACTTTAGAAAACTCTGGTTTTAGTTCCTTTTACCAAATTTTTTTAACTTTATTTGCTATTTGAAGCACGTTTCATTATAGCATTTGGATTGTTTACACTGTTTGACACATTTTTGCTTCAATGTTAACTGAGAAATGCGTTTAAAACAGCAAATAAAGTTAAAAAAATTTGGTAAAAAGGACTAAAACCAGAGTTTTCTAAAGTTGAAGGACTAAATTGTACTTTAGTTTGAAAGATGGACTAAAACCAAAATCGCTCCAAAGTATAGAGGCTAAAAAGATATTTAACGCTTATTATTATTATTAACTTTGAAATATTGTATGGACAATGTCTACAAAAAGAATTAAAATCTTTTAATTGTTTTCACTAGTGACCATTTTTAAAATAGTAAAAACAAATTCACAATCTATATTATGAAACTACGTAAAAGAAATACTATACAGAATTCTTAATAAATATTTCAGAATATGAATGATAATTTTATTATTATAGATATACTGTGATAAAAAGAATTGGACTAGATTAGAATGAGCATACTCCTTTTCTCTCTAGTCATAGTCCAATGTGAACCCATACTTTCTATGTAATTGGGCTTGACTGGTCGGGTCATTATTTTTGCATGTTACCTTGTCATTGCCACTTCCTTGTTATTCTTGTCTCTTGCCTTGTTATTATCCTAATTTGTACGTGGATTAAGAACAAAATATGTTTTGTATTGAAAAATTTAAAAGTTATTTTTTTCATAAAAAAAGGTTAGATGGTATTAGAAGAAAATTATCAATTATAAACAAAATTAGACTCAATCGAGTATAAAATAAATTATTGAAAAACAATTAAATATAAGTAAACCATTTTTAATAAAATATTTATACATTATTTATTGTTAATTAAATATAATATCAAAGATGAAATTGTGATAATAAAGCAATATATCATATTAAATACATATCTTTAAAGGATATTATTAGTAACTAATAAATACAGATGTTTTAATTACTCAATTATTAAGGAACAAATATAGATATTGTTTCCATTTTCAAGTACCTACAGCGTATTATTAATAATTTATATTCGATACGAGAAAATAAAAATTTAACCTTGAGAAGTAAAAATCGACTTTAATTAGTTAATAGTATCATATTTATGTCGCATGTCCAAAACCATGATGCTAAATTATTAACGTTGGTTTTTGAAGGCCAATTCTTATTAGCATTAGCATCGGTAATTTTTAAATTATTTAAGAACTTCAATACTGATAAGAAAGTAGATAAAAATATTAATATAGACAAAGACAAGAAAAAAAGTTGAATATTAACGAATACAAAATTAATTTTTTTAAATTAATTTTTATAAAATCTATATAAAAGAGTTAATCAAATAAAATAATAATAGATAAAGAAGATAAGGATAATAAATTAAAGAAACAAAATTGGAAAAAAAATAAAACAATAGTAAAGAAACAACTTGATTCTATTATTTTTCCATAATATGGTTCATAATTGATTTTTAAAGAAAAAAAATTAATTTTTGTATTAAATTTTAAATTAATTAATGTAAATTCTTAATTAATTTTTATATGCTTCTACTTTTAACTAAATTATGTTCTCACTTAAGCAAAATACATTATCAATTAAATAATATTATGCCTAATTATGTTTACTCTTTAACTAAAATACATTCTCAATTAAGAAAAAGAATTTTTTAGATTAATTATAGTAAATCTCATTATTAACTAAAGTACATTTTCAATTAAAAACAAAAATTTTTAGATTAATCATAATAAATTTAACCAAAATACATTATCAATTAAATAATACTATCCCTAATCATGTACATAATTTAATCACTTCATCGAATAAAAAGCTAATTAAACAAAGTATAGTCTCAATTAATCTTTGTTAAAAAGTTTACATGTAACCAAATTATATAGTCTCAATTATCAACAAAAGCCTATTTAATTAGATGAAAATTTATAAATTTAATCAAAGTATGGTCTCAATTAAAATTGAAAACATTTGACTTATATGCTTGTTATATTATATAGATTAACATTGTGCTAATTTACTAGAATGTAAAACTAAATACTTTTATTTTTCGTGTTATCTTTAAGGTTTTATGAAGTTTTGATCAACTTATTTTCACACCATCACAAACTTATCTTTACCAACAATTTCAAAGTTCATGTCACGAGCTCAATAATTCTAATTATACCAAATTCTAATTAAAAATAATTATGTAAGAACATAAATTTGCACTCAACAAATACTAACTTAAATATAAAAACAAAAAAAAAAAATTAAAATTAGTATAAATATTATTTATTTTGGTCAACACTAACATTATTTATTTTAGTTAGCCTCGATTTACTCTTCTTAGTCTAAAACTAACATAAAAATTTATACTTTTTTAAAAATCAAAAAATATTTTGTGTCATCACAGTTTCTTAAGCCAACTCTATTAGCTTTAAATTTTAAGAAAACTCTATTAGCATTGTATTAGTGTTGACCAAGCCAATATCAATCCAAAAATATTAACATAAATATTTATTTACTAAAATAATTAAAAATAATTTTATGATTTTAGTTTTTTTTTAAATAATCTTTTATGTTGCGTTAAAGTAGACTTATTAGTGTCTAACATTATTTATGTTAAAGTGACATTAACACAATTATTTATTTATTAAAAAGATTAAAAATAATTTTTAAATAATTTTTTAAATTAATCTCTTAAGTTATATTAAAGTCAATTAAGTAGAGTCTAATAGGCTAGTCTGATACAATCTTTTTTTAAATAATATGTAATATGCCGTTTGTCATAAATAAACTTTAACGTAGTTAAAAAATAGGAATCAAAACCAATTTTTTAAAAATATAGAAACCAAACAATGTAAAAGTTTTGACCAAGACTATTTCCAAATTTTACGTAATACCTCAAAAACAAAAAATATATTTTTCTCTAATAAAAAAAAGTAAGTTATAACTTGTAATATTATCTTAATGTGAGTCTTCTTATTCCAAATTTCTCACCAAAAAATATTATTCCTAAATAAAATTATATTACCATACATTTAAATAACAATAATTCAATAATTTCTACATAATTTATTTTGATCTTATTCTCACCCTTCGCTTATTAGTTCCTCCTGAAGATATATTCATAAAACATTTTACCAATACCATAAGATAATATTCAATTAGGTACACATCACTATTAATTTATGTTTCTTTTTTTATTTTGCATGACATGATGGTTGCGATCCATCTTTGGAAAATAATGCACGTAAGGAATAATAAATGCATATAATAAGCATGCATGATTGAGTAATGTATATTATTTGATGTTGGTGATGATTCTAATGGTGAAATAATATAAATAATTAGCAATTAATTTAGCATATAAGCCTGGCATAAAACGACAGACATGCTCATTCTCAATTGATAATAATGAAGTTAGATCCGAATATGTAGGCTCATGCACTCTAATGTAGCTTGACGTATTAGAATTGAAAAATATTAAAATCAAGAAAAAGGACACAATAGGACTGTGCAACGTTGACCTAACGTGTTCAACTTGCACTTCAAATTTCTCTTAGACCTAATTCACACACAAATTGTTGTTGGCTACTAAAATATTGTTTACACGTATATAAGCTTGTTTTGTTTGACTTTTGACTGTGCATTAAAGAAAACTTTGATGAAATGCATGTATAATTTAGTAGTGAGAGCTAAGAAAATGATATTATGATAAGAAATTTAAAGTAAAATGGTTTAACGAAAGTGCTATCTCTACAAATTTTAGGCCGTATAACAACGTTTTACCAGGCCATGAATAAAGTGAAACATGTTAAAGATTACATGTAAATTCAACTAATAAACAAACAACATGGTTAGCTATTTTGAAGGAACAAATGGGAACTGAAATTTCTAAGCAGGAAAAAGATTATTTTTGGGTATGAGAAGATGAAGATTCAGATAGTTTTATTGCTAGGTTAGCTCATAGAAAATTGCAACAAACAATTATGCTTGATAAAGTTAATAACATTTTTGTCTAGAAAATTATATTGAACAAAGTTATTACACGAGATAATTCAGGAAAAAAAAAAGGATTACATATAACTCATTAATGTAAGACTTGGTAAAACAAATTTTTTATGACAAATATTTTAGTATCATAGTTGCGGTAGTCATAGAAATTTTATTTTTTCCTATGATGCCACGAAAACCTGTCATTATAAGTTAAACTTTATGAGAGGTAAACGAATAAATGACATAGTAAGTTGATCTAACTATAATAGCTTTTGAAAAACCTGTCATAGTATGTTCAATTTACTATGACATTTTTTATCACCTACCATAGTAATCTAACTTCATATGACATTTTTTTATCACTTATCATAGTAAGTGTAACTTATAATATATATTTGGAGACCTGTCATATTAAATTAGATTTTTTTTTTTTATTTCAGATTCACTTCATTTTGTCATTTTCCTCTCCATTCAATTTTCTTGTAAATCCCAAAACGATTCATATCACCATACTAAACAATTCCCAAGCAAATCAATTCATACATTAAGTTGTCTAAACATTACATTATATATATACCGACAACCTTTACAACTACTACAAAGTATTATAAACCTAAGATATTAAGTTACACTACTACAAAATTATGCATAGTCAACGCTTTAGTTTCTCATAGACAACACTTGTTGTTTATTAATAGACAATGCTTCTAAAAAAAGCGATGTCTATTGACAAAGACCAATAGACAACACTTATCTGAAAAAGAATAGTCTATTGACAACCACCAATAGATATCGCTTATTTGGAAAAGCATTGTCTATTGATGGTTGTCAATAAATAACACTTTTTCAAATAAACATTGTCTATTGGTCCAGTTTATTTTAAATAATTTATTTAAATGTATGTTTTCTATTAAAGAAGATGCAAAAAACCTTAAATGACACATTGGCAAAAGAAAGTGCAATAATCTTCTTCGGCACCTAGCTGATTCACCACAATGAAAGAAGATCGATGAAATATTTCCTGAATTTGGTGCAGATCTAAGAAACTTAAGACTTGCACTTGCAACTAATGGTATGAATCCTTATGAGAACTTAAAGTAGCAAACATAATTCATGGCCATTTATGTTGATGATATAAAATCTTTCTACTTTGTTGTGCATGAAGAGGAAATATGTGATGTTGTCCATGATGAAACCTTTAATTGATGATTTAAAAATGTGTTGGGAAGAAGGGGTCGACGTCTTCGATTCAGATGTTCATGAAACTTTCCATTTGCGTGCAATGTTGTTTTGCACTATTCATGGGGCTCCCTTATTACCCCACTAAGTGCGTGTGACGATTGACAAAGTTCGTGATCCTTAGGCTCAGGTGCCTATACAAACTTCAGAAATTCATTTTGTGGGAGAGGAAATAGGAACATTTATACCCTGGCCTAAAGCATTAATCATGTCACAAATTGTTACACCATAGGTATTATATTTCTATTATTACTATTTCTATGTTAAATTTATAAATATTGATTGATAACTTTGAAAATTTTAATTTCAGTTCATACGTCCTCATAAGCGACCCATGCTTATGAGCCGGTCATAGATGAAGATGATGACATGACTGAAGTGGAGGATGATCTTCTAACAAAGCTTATGACAAAATTACCCAGGTTCTCCAAAGGACTAGTAGAATTATATTGAGATTTGAGAGTATTTGGCCTCGAATGCCATGTGCCACTATATATCACTGATGCACTGGAGGTCATTGAGGGATAGAGGATGTTGAATATTTCAATCCTCAACTATGATGCATGTAAGATACTCAATTTTGTCTTCCATATTAGTTATATTTAGATTGTTAGTTTCTAACAACTTAACTTTGTTGTCACAGGTACATGGACACAAGCATTGTGGACCAAGGTCGGTCTTCCATGTATGGATTTGTTGAACCTCAGACCATTCAACCTTTTGGTAACACAGTTGAGACCAAACAAAATTATTCACAAAAATGGATGACCGAGTCAAATAGAGACATTAATGGGTATGAGTTCCAAAATGTAAAATTTCATTAAAGTCTACTTAATTAGTTTACTAACTATTTATGATTCATGATAGGTCTCATTGGCAATTAATGGTCATCATTCGCAAACAATGAAAAGTTCTATGGTTTTGTTTGCTGCACAAGAGGGTGAAAAATGACTTGAAAAAAAAATGCTTCAAGGGTGAGTGTTTCTCTTTTTATGTTTAAAATTCATGTAGACCTTAAACCTTTATGATTAATATAGTTAATATTATCCTGTGTTTTCAATGTAAATAGAGTTATGGGTAAACTCTGAGGTCAACTAGTTCAAATCCTGTATCCAAAGGTTGTAAGTCATTTATAATTCTTATTCATTTTCTATGTTATTGTATGATCTACATGTGTGACTATTTAATTTGTTATTTTAGTGTAACAAGCATCTAGATTCATGGGAATGTGGCTACTAGGTCATGTCTTAGATTAAAAGCATTATTCGAGCTGGCATTACAGATGACTGGACTGAGGTAATGATGCTTACCTTCAATACATTACAAATCAAATTCAGCTTTGAACGTATGCAAGCATAATGAACTTTTCTTCATTTTGTAGCGCTTCTATAATACATCTCCTATAGCAGAGGAGACAATTAAAAAAGATATGACAAAAGTGAGGAGTTTATCTTCTGCAGAGATGGACTTAGGACCTATGCCATGCCTTTAGGAAGACCTTTATTATTGTTGAACATTAATTAGCTTTAGTTTAAGTTTAAGTTTTGATAGTTTAAGCTTTGGATTGTTTTTTATATTGGTTAGTATCTTGTTAACTTGAAACGCATAGAATATATAATATTTGTATGTGCTGGGATCATTTTCTGTTTTTCAGGCGTAGTTTTATTGCAAATATAAATTATTTTTTTTTTAAAAACACAATGTAGACGTTGATTAGTGTACGTATGATGTCTATAGGCGTCTGTTAGTGCACTGCCCAACATCATCTTCGTTCTAGTGGGATTTGTGCGCTCAGTGCGAAACCGTGGTCGCTCAACGTTTAGAGACATCGAAGAGGGGAGATCCGACGTCTATTTAGACATCTGATGGGTGAGATCCGACGTCTATTGACGTTCGATGAAGGATTCGACGTCCAATTGACGTCATCCAATATGACGTCGAACTGGATCTGACGTCAAAAGCCCAAAATAATAGATATTAAAAACCTTTTTATAGTAGTGCTATATCAGTTATATAAGGACTCGAAAGAGTAAAAAGACATTTTTTTCGAATTGTTACATATTTATTAATATCTTCTTCAATAAAATGTTTTTTTAAATGTTATAAAGTTAATATTTGATGTATTTATGAGAAGGGATGAGTTTCTTGAAGGAGTCCAAAGACTCTTATATTAGTCTTTTTAAAAGTTAAAATATTGTTTGTAGATTAGTAAATTATAATATTTTTGTTTATTGGGGTCATGCTATTGACTTTTGGCAACACTATGCATTTTTGTATGAATGGATTAAACCTCAACTAGAATTTGAAAATAAATATAAAAATGAATTTGGTGGACATCCTTAATATGTAAATATGATGAGAAGTTGAGCATGACAGAGCTTTTGTAAATATGAACAAAGTCATTTTTATGTTTTATTCTTTAGAAGTTTGCACACAGAGAAACATGATGCTAGAGTTGGAGAACCTACCATTGACAAGAACCACGTGATTGGTCGAAAGTGAAGGAAATTTCCTTTCTCATGGCCGCACCTTTTTGTTGATCCAAATCACGTTCCATGCATGCATGGATAGTCACACAGTTATGCACGTGTGAGGAATCAAAAAGTGTTGTCTTTACCTACCTCATCAAAAGTCTTGCTGTGTTACATATTTATACACTCTAACCATAAGATATGGTTTTTTATTTTTATAAATTAGCTTATACGTACCTAATAAACGATTTAGAAAGAAAGATAAGGTTTGAAATTTTGAATTCCATATATTCGAGAATGGTTATTTTAAGAATCTCTTACTATTTTTTGATATTGCAAACGTATTCTAGCAATAGATCACAATGACTAAGTATATGCTTTCAAGATTTAAATATTTTTTTATTCTTGTTAAGATATTCTCTTTCCTCATTGTAGAGATATTTTTTCTCATAAATGAATATTTCATCAAATGTGAAAAATAAATTAACATTATTAAATTGATTGAAATAAGCTTATTAGTATAGACTCTAACTGATACTATATTATATTAGAAAATAATTTTTAAACCTAATTCAACTCTACAAAATCGACTTGTAAAATAAGATGTGTATCTACTTATATGTTATAAATTGGTCTTATCTTTTATCATGTGGGACTTTCATTTAAAATATTATTCTTTTTCAAATCTTGAAACTCTCTTATGATATTATTTAAGAGAATGATTAAGAAATACATATTTAAATTATCTTTTGATTTCAACTTTTAAATCATACAAAATTATTGAGAAATTATATTATAATAAACATTATACATCTTAAAATTTCCATCTATTTATATTATTTTAATAAACTTTTACTTAAATAAGTTTTTTACTAGTATATCAATGATTCCATCTATTTACTTAATCATTTATCAAAGATGAACTCATTTTCCTAACATGTATATTAATTCTTTAACCTACATCTCGATCCCAATTTTACATTGATCTTTACATTCAAGGTTTCTAACATTTGAGTGTTTTTATAAAACAAAATATTAATTTATTTTAATATGAAATGATGTAGACTATTTACCATATCACAAGTACAAATAATATCATAATATATGTAATTATACAATGCTCGTATAAATTTACAAAAGCTGTATACTATGGTCTTCTATATAAAATATGAAAACACTATTATAAATAATACCAATATAAACAACTTCATATACATGCTTACCCGTAAGTTCCAATGTACCAATCGTAGCGATGGCAAACAATAAACAATCATATCTCTTGAGACCTGCCTCCTGCTTACAACTCATTTGCAGAGAAGCAAAACAAATGGGAAATTCTATCATTAAAAAACGGAGTTTCAGAAAATAATTTTTATTAAACATTTTTTATGCAAAACTACTATCACAGAATAAATTTAAACTATTAAATTAGTAAAAGAAATAAGAAGTGAAGAGGAACAAACCCCGTGATTCCCGAGTATATAGGAAAACAATTGATAATAAATACTATTAATATTATTATTATGTGTTATGTTTTTTGACATGCACGTGATGAGGATCATTAGATGTTTTCGTTTTGGTGAGCTAGGATGTGCATAGCCAGCACAGCGTCACAGTGACACAGAAGCATCAACTTTCGATAAAATCACCAACCCATGTATCATCGATCACACGCACAGACATACACGTGCATCAACAAAAAACCACCGTCTTTGCTTCTTCACTAAATGAACTATTAATTCCTTGGTTTCTCACTTTGAATTGCCAGCTATTCATTCATGTTTGCACCAGTTCATAAATATATTGTGAAGTTTCACATTTTTCACCAAATAAATATAACATTAAATATTTTAGCTTTTAATTTTTATGCATTATTAAGAGAATTAATAGAAACACTTGAGGGAGATGTGGAAAAACAGGTATATTATATCTTTTTATTTTAAGTGATGAATTAAATTTGTAGCTAATGTTTACCGTCATGCTTATATATATATATATATATATATATATATATATATATATATATATATATATTTATTTATTTATTCAAGTATGTTATCTTTTAATTGATAGTATGTGCCAACATGGGAACCAAAAAACAAAACTTTCACGATTTTCGAAAAGAAATGGCAGATCATTTAATTAATATATATTTCCATTATTTTCAAAATATTTATACACAAATTAATAAATTCAATAATTTTGTTACTGCATAAATAATTATATGAAGTTTCCTGTTATATCCTTTTAATGTCTACGCTACAATAAAAGCTAAATATAAAAGTATGATACTTTAAAAAAATGAGGGAATTATTTAGTAATTTCATTTGAAATATGAATTTAAAACTGTGACTGAATATATTAAGGGGAATTTTAAAAGTTATAATGGTTATAGTTGCTACTACTATTTTTATGGCTTAAATCCACTTTTTAGGTTTTTTTTTCTTTTTTTTTTTTTTTAAGTTTTTGCCCATATGATCCTATATAGTTTTAATTTCATATGTCAATTTTCAATTTAGAAAAAGAAAATTTTAGTTCATTATTAATACATACTTTACTTGCTAATAAAAATGTTAATATATCTATGATAGTAATATATTAAAACTTATTGCTAAACTTAACTATTAATTATTACATAAACAAGTAGCTAGCCTTCTCAAACATATACCAGTTTTTAGAGCTGTCAAAACGGGTAACCCGGCTCGACCCGGCCCGGCCCACCACGGGTTGGTCACTTAGTGAGTCAACCCAACCCGACTCATTTATTAGCGAGTCAGAAAAACTTCAACCCGGCTCAACCCACCACGGGTTGGTGGGTAAACGGGTTGACTCACTAGCCCACATTTAATTACATTTTTTTAAAATAAAAAAATACAAACTTTCTGTAATTTAAATTTAAACAATTTTCAAAAACATACAAATAAGTTTCTTATATATTCATCATTTTTTGTTCTTGTTGTAACCCTTGACCCTTGTTCTTGTTGTCTCCAAATTCATTAATAAAGATTTTTCTAATATCAAAACAATTCCGACAATCAATAAAAAAATATTAGTAAAAAAAAAAAAAAAACCAGTACTCAACAATATCAACAAAAAATTAATAGTTTAATCGGTAACATAATTTCCCAAATTCAAAGATATCAAAAAGAGCTTGTTCAAATAATATATACTCAAATTGTTTAAATAAAATGAACAAAATCTGATACAAGCATGTCACAATATGAAAAAATCATTTCATGTCTTCAAATCCTCTAGAACAAAAAACAAATGTGCAAACCCCTATTTTTGTCATTATAGGGTTTTTGAAAAAAAAAAAAAGATAAGTGAGAAAACAAAAATGTGGAGAAAAGAGAAGAAAAAAGAAAGGGTGTTTTACTTGTTCCTTGAAGAATTTCAGTGAAGTGAGCATCGTCAAATGAGAGCAAGTACCGTGAGAGTGATTTGTGAGATCAAATGTTACTTTTTTGGTATACACAGTGAGTGAAGAAAGTATTTTATTTTTTAGGGTTTCATAAATAAAATAATAAATTAAAAAAATAAAATTAGGTAGGTGGGTTGGTGGGCCAACCCGGCTCATCACGGGTTCTACCCGCATGAGCCGGGTCTAAATGAGCCGGGCTGAAATCTGACCCACATGTAAGTGGATTGTATTTTTCAAACCCAACCCGGCCCGAACCGTGACGGGCCGGGTTGGCTTGCGGGTTGTGACCCATTTTGACGGCTCTAAGTTTTTTATTATCAATTTGATAATATATTAATAATGGATTAAAACTGTTAATTTAAAAAAAAATATAATTAAGATTGAATATAAATAAAAAAATATACATTCATAATTAAAATTGTAGAGGCAAAAATTGATTTTAACAATTTTATATTCTAATTTTATTGCCAGTTATTGTGGAGACTATTAAGCTAATTATAAACCTACAAGCAAACAAACAAATGATAATCAAACTGTTTAAATAAACAAAGTATCTAAATAGACAAAAGGAAAACTTAGTTTAATTTAGAAGAAAATATAAGCTAGATATTTTTTAACACAATTTTATAATTAAGTAAATTCAGTGCACCATTCTTTTTAATATAATTGGTATGAAAATAAACCAAATAATATAAAATGGGCTTGGCAGAGTTAATAACAAAACATGAACCCAAGAATCAAACCCATATGTTTCTAATTTCCTGAAAACAAAATATTTATGTATGTCAGAGATGGTCCACTGCTACACATAATCCAAAAATACCACCAGTTAATTTTTATTGCAATTATACTTTATTAATTGTCACACACACAAAAAAAAAAAATACTTATATCTTTATTCAAGTGGGAACAAAAAATGATTGTATTCACATTGAAATGTAAACATATTCCTCTCATTGATGTCCATGCATATTTAAAAACACATATACATCAACATGGTAAGATATGAAACTATATTATGGTTTACTCTTCTCACACAGGCATTGACTGAAGAAAGAGAAAGGAAGAGAGAGAAACCTAGCTCAACAAGCAGCTCTAAATTCCATTGAAGATCACTGCAGGGTTTTTAACCTTATCATCACATATCCAGAGGTGTACGAATTGTCATCATCGATTATGCAACTTATATATATATTTTTGTAGCTAGCTGAGTTCATGTTTCTAGGATCAATATTTTAACAGTTTTTGTATGGGGAAGAAGAGAAACAGGAAAAGAAAAGCATATGAAAAAAATTTCTCACCTCCAATTTGTTGTTGTGATTTCTCGAATTGACCCTTTATCCATAGAACAGTGTATGTTTCTTTTGTGTTATGATCTTGAAGGAAATAGTATCATATAAAGTTGGAAAATCAAGGTGTATAAGAAGATGGGAGAAAGCCGAGTCTCCCAATGTTCAAAGACAAGCCCTTCTAACATTGATGAGGAAGAGTGTGAAAGCCATGCGAATGAAGATCAAAGGAAGCAAAACAACAATGGAGGAAGCTCAAGCAACAGCACAGTGGAAGAGAGTGAGAAAAAGATTAGACCTTATGTTAGATCCAAGTTACCAAGGCTTCGATGGACACCTGATCTTCATCTTCGCTTTGTTCATGCTGTTCAACGACTTGGAGGACAAGAGAGTCAGTTCCTTCATTATTTTTCTTTCAGTTTTCCGTATTTCTCTTCAATTCCAGTTAAGTTATATGCAGTAAAAAAAAAAAAAAAACAACTTTTCACTGCTTCTTCTGATACTGATTTTTGCATTTTTTGGTGTGCAGGAGCAACACCTAAACTTGTTCTTCAACTGATGAACATGAAAGGTTTGAGTATTGCACATGTCAAGAGTCATTTGCAGGTAATTATTACATGATTCTGGCAAATAAATCATTAAAACTGTTCTAGCTTGGTTTATTTCTTTTCTTTCAATTTGTTTTTGCTAGATGTTTAGGAGCAAAAAGGTGGATGACCGAAATCAAGGTACATGATGTTCTTCTTTATAAGCATTTCAATGTTAATTAGTTCTGATTAGGGTTTCTGATTATACGTATATCCCTAATGAATACAATCTGGTTGCATATATATGACAGTATTTTCCGATCATACCAGTCTTGTTGAAATTGGAGACAAAAATATTTATAATCTTAGCCAACTTTCCATGCTTCAAGGATACAATCCCAGTCAAAGTTCGTCCTACAGCTACACAAACAACAACTATCCAAGGTTTTCTTAAGTTTTCTCAGAAACGAATAAAACATCATTAAAAGAAACTAAACCGAACATGTTTTGATTCATTCAAATCTTCTTTCTTGTTCTTTTTCAGTTACGGATTCGGGGATGCTTCTTTTGGTAGCTACGAAAAGCTTGTGCACAGACCTTTGGATTGGTTTAATGGAATGTCTCGGGCAGGTTCATCCATTTGTGGTGAACAATCAACAAGCAAAACCCGTGAACCAAAATATGAGCTTTTCTCATTTGGTGCTTATGAAAATCTAAGCACAAGATTAAGCCACGTTGAACACACTCCATCAAATATTATTCAACAGAGAGCACAAAACCTGATGCCTGTAAATCCAACAACAGAATTGAAGAGACTGAAAAGGAAGGCTCAAGATTCATCACTTGATTTGGATCTGTCACTGAAACTAAACACAAAGATGGATGGTGAAGGAACAAAGTTGGAGGACAATGAAGTTGATAGCAACCTGTCCCTGTCGTTGTGCTCTCAATCCTCCTCTTCCAATCTCAGCAGCAGGTTAAAGGAAGCAAAAGATCGATGTGAGGAAAACGGGAAAAGGGCCAGTACTCTAGATCTGACTATATGAATGAGACAAATTCTCAGTGAGATCTTGAGGTACTTGTCAGAAACTATGTTTTTTATAACCAAATTCTTACATTTTATCTGACTTAGTTATGTTTGTTTTTTGTCTCTTTCTGTATGTACTGTCAAATACATGAACTAGCTAGATAAATCATGATTTTAGTTCCAATACTGTCTTCTTTTTTATGAGCTATTCCAGCATTGCCTTAACTGTCATAAAATGCCAAAACAGAAAATTTACACAGAGGTAAAGACCCAAGAAAAAGGAAAAAAGGAAAACAAAAGTCCAGTTTTTTTGAGTATCCCAAGCTAGATCAATGATTTATGCATATACGTTTTTGGCTATACTACTTGAGAAAGTGTAAAACTTGTTTACTACTTTTTTATGTTTCTTTAGTGTAAAGCACTATTTTCATGTGTGGTAGGTGTGTATCCATTTGTTTTTATTTAATATATTTTTTTTTACTATAAAAGAAATATTATTTTATCTAAAATAAATACCAATATTCATGTTCACATATGATACATCGAAATGTTAGTGTAGGCTCACAATATGTGAACTAATTATTTAACTTTTAGGCAAACTGCTATATACTACCAGTGAAAGCAAACTCAATGAAGGACTCATTTGTTTATAACAGTTTTCATAGTATTTTTTAACAAGTGTTTTCGTTGGACAAAAGTCTGACTTTGTTATAGGCTAATGATGTATATGTAATTAATAATTAACATTTATATTTGTTTTTATTTTAGTGCATAAATCAAAACGGGAAATAATTGAAACAATAGTTCATACATATTTTTTTTGAAAATTAAAAAGTAGAACATAGACGAAAGACTCAATAATTTATTTTATAAGATTTTAAGTAGAGAATAGAATCAATCGTTTGTATTGTTGGATTCATATTTTATTGATATTGTGTTTCTTCGATGAACCTATTCTTGAATAGACGTAATGTTTTATTTATTTTTAACTATGAAACTTGAAAAATGAATGGAAATAGAATTGAATACAAAATTTTCAGTAAGATAAAGATTGAGATTTTTGAGGGATGAAAGTGTTTCTGTCTCATTAGAAATTTTACCCTTTAACATTTCCATTTATGATTATCGTCTATACAAAGTATTTTGTGACATGGAGTTGAGAAATACCCTTCGTGAACGCCAACAAATTTAAAATCTGAGTTTATTTTTTCATATATTACTATTAAAAATGTCCAATACTTATAATGTGCTGCTATATTAATTAATAAATTTGAGTTGCCACATGATTATTATAAGGTTAAATTTATTAAAAGATATTGTAGTATATCATTTACATATATACTTTCCAAATCTTCAAATTAATGAAATAATGCTTTGGACAAATTTAGGTACACTTAAAATAAGTATTTATGAAATATCCAATTTTTATAAAAAATCACTTTTTTGCCTCTTAAGAAATTATTTAAAATAATAACAATAGACAAACACATTAAAAAAAATTAAATTTTTTCCTTTTATTGAAAAAGTTATTTAAATAAATAAGCTCAAACAAAAGTGTATCTTTAGGTGAAGTTTTCTTTCTTAAATCTTTTATAATATTGATAATATCAATATTAAAGTCTTTTTTTTTCTTTTTTTGTCAAAGTATGAAAAAAATCATTAATAATATTTAAATTAGAAAGGAAAACTGCATTTATTTTCTTAATTTATTGTTTAACATTTTAATTATAAATTACATTTCTAAGTTTGAAGGCTGAAGTCGACATTATTTCAAGCCCTTCTCTAAATTTAGAGATGTGTGCTGAAATAATAAAAGTTCCCACGATAACTCATTACCAGAACTTTTATCTTAGGAAATCATGATTAAGGATGGTAATAATAGATAGGTAAGAGTTTGATTATAATTTTTTTTCTAAACTAAAAACAATTATTATTTATTTCTGTTTTCGTTTTTCTTAATTATGGGATTTATATTTCACTCTCATATATATGTTCTGTAATGAGTATATTCATATTTACATATCTATTTGTCTCTTAATAGTCTAAATATGAATAAAATAATTTAAAAATGATAAAAATCAGAAGAAATATAATAATATCAAATGAAAATTTAAGAAACTATATATTTTTTTAATGACAAATATCAAGAAAGAAATTTTCCACGACTATTTAAACAAAGTATTAAATAAAGTTAAAAAGGATAAAATAATTTCAAATAAAATAAAATTTCAAGACAACGATATTTTTTTTTTCAAATGTTGAGACGGAAAATATCTTCAAAATTTGAGTGAACTTGAAGTATATTGACCGAATTAAACCGTTGTCAAAGAGAATGAAAATTTATATAGTGTAAAAAAGTTCTTCAAATAAGAAAAATAAAAATCATAAAGGAAAGAAAATAACATTTTCAAGTTACTTAATAAATTAAAAATTCAGGCAACTCAAAATTGGATAATCAAAATTTTTCACATGAAAAAAAAAACAACAATAAAAATATTTTGAAAAATACTACAAATGATCAAATGTATGTCTTACACATGATCTAATTCAATGATATTAAAGTTTTCAATTCATGAAAAACAATACATGATTAGAATGAAATTACACAAAGAAAAAAATGTGTAATTGAAGGTGTGACAAGAATAAACCACCTTAGATACGTGTAACCTTAACTAACATTGAACAAGTTGAACACTTCAAAGAAAGAATAAAAAAGAGTTATATATCAAAATAATAAAATTTTCATGTTGTTAGTCACATTCATACATATACTTGAACAATATATAGATACTTTCCATCAAAATTGGGATAGATTAAAAAAATACTCACAATTTATAAATATTTATCTGTCATTCTTAATCATGATTTTTAAAAATATCTAAAATTTATATAATTAATCATGAATATATTTATAAATAGTTTTATAATTAAAGATTGATAAAATAATTTAAACTTACAAAATATTTCAGATCATTTCTATAATTATATCACAAAAAATTAATTCAAAAAACATATATTATGACACAAAAACTTATATAGAAAACATATATGCATCTTGTTCTAAGGGAAGTTTAAATGTAAACTAAAAGATCTACACTAGGTGGAGATAAGGCAAATGAATAATATATAAAAGGGTTAAATATGTTTTTGGTTTTTAAACTATCAAGAGCTTTTGACTTTAGTTCTTTTTCGAAAATTTGATTAAAGTTTTGGATTTAGTCTTCCAAGAGCAATGTCATTGGTTTTCATTTTTTTTTTGGTTGATGTGGTTACTTCCTCAAAACACATTTCAAATTAAAGTGAAATTAGAATGAATGAAGACAAGAAGAGCAAAGAGCAGAGATGTAAGTTATAGAGTTCGTGTTCCATGAAATCGTGATCTAACATTTGAAGATTAACGAAGTGGAAAAACTTTAATTTATGGACTTGGTGTTCTGGAAGATATGTAAGTTCATTATTTAGAGAATAAGATTAAGGGTATAGGGTTTTAGCATGTAGGTAATTTAATTTTGAAATCATTATTGTAGTTCTTGAGATACCATATTGTCATGGAAAAAGGAAAAAGGGAAAAAAGAAAATTGGAAAATTGAGAATTATTCAAAGGAACTAAAAGAAAAGATTTGTATTGTATCCGATTCAGAGTGAACTATAAATAAAACACAAAGGGGAAAACGGAAAAAACACAAAACAAGAAAGGATTGTGGGGCTCTGATTCTGAGTAGTTGAGCTGCAAAGTTATGATGTTGAATTACTGAGTATAACTGAATTGTTGAGGTCCATGCTGCCGAGCTCTAGGCTACCGAGGTCTAAGTTGTCGAGCTCCATGATGCCAAAGTCCACGCTGCTGAGGTCCACACTGTTCAGGTATAAATTGTTGAGGTCCACGCTACTGAGGACAACATTATTAAGGTCCACACTATCAAGCTTAACACTGCTGAAATCTACACTATTGAGGTCCACGTATTTAGTGTCATGCTGTCGAGGTTCACGTTATCGATGTTCATTACTTACCTATACAAGTGTTTTGAAGATGTGGTGTAACGGCCCAAATTCTTGGATGCCACGAGTTTACAAAGACCATATATTTCAAAACTTTCTTATATCATGAAAATGTATTTTTTAAAAACCTTAACTTTTAAATATGCATAATTTATTCAAAACATAGTAGTTCTAAAAGCCTTGTCCTATTACATTATTATAAAAGTAATTAAAATGACTAAGGAATTAAAATAACTACAATTACATTGTTTCAAAAGTGTATACCAAAAGAAATTTTTAAAGAAACCTAAATATTTCCCCGTCATCTCACAAATCTATCATGCCTCTAGAACATCTGCAATATTATCTGCTCACGTATAATACGTTATACAATCATCGGCGATAATATCATTCGCAAACACATAAACACAAACACATATAAGCCAAGCTACTAACAAAGCAATCATAATAACAAGAAATAAACATACTGATTATATCAACAATAATCAAACACCACATACATAGCAGTAATAATAATAAAAATTCCTATTCTTCTAACATAAACAATTCAATCATAATGAATTACTCGATCCTCGATTCTTGATCTTTACCCATTGATGTCATCTCCAACCTTTCACACCTAGACCCTTGGTCTATCTACCAATTAACACCTATGTTAATTGCCTATTATAACCATTATAGTAACACCGCTATCGACATATCATCACTTGGAGCATCCCAAGTTCAAGGATCGTCATCATAGATACACCAACATCATGACTATCCCAGTCATGACAACACCATGAGCATCACCATATCATAAACACCACAGTGGAAAGAGTCTGTCTCACTCTTATATCCTACCTCATCGACTGTAGTCTCTCCTAAACCCACCTGTAGCCCCCCATACAAGACATTTATAGCCTCCTCTACAGATCATCTGTAGCATCCCTTATAGATATGCTTGAGTAGTCCCTCAATAAAGTTAAGGAACATGTAATCCTAACATACAAGGAGAAGAACCACACCTTCAACCTCACACAAGTGAGGCTCAATACTCGAGCAACCCTTCCAATGCACAGAAGGCAAAAAGGAAGCATTTATCTGCAGATAGAACTAGGATTTACTAGGTACAACAAGTGGACTTATTTTCCACTCATATGCTCATCAATCACATACTTAGGTAAATCCCAACACTCACTCATGCTCCAATCTCAACCACAAGTCAAACCTAACCCTAAACATAACCATTAATCCATTCTCTGAGTATCCTCACGTTCCATAGCTGCCCAAGCTTGGACCACATTCCTTCTTCATCAAATTCGTCATTTTACACAAAAATTCATTGTGATAATCGATTATCACTTAATATAATTGATTATCACTTAATATAATCGATTATCTTAGTGAAAATTGTTGGAAAACAGGTTGACTTCGTTTCAACACCAAGAGGGGGGGGGGGGGTTGAATTGTTGCAAACGTTCTTGAATCATAAGGAATGAAAATTCTAAGTGCAGTGGAAAAAGTAAAGTTGACTACAAAAACAATAAAGTCGACTTAATGTAAAAGTGTAGGGATAGAGAATTCAAACGCAGGTTTTTATACTGGTTCGACCTCAATGCCTACATCTAGTGTCCTTCCACAATCCAGAAGCAAATGCACTATAACGGTTAAGGTTTTTACAACAAGGCTTTTATAGAGACCTCCACGTCAAAAATATAAAGCACCTCTCTAACCCTCTAACCAAAATATAGGCAATACACACAACAAGATTTGCAACAAGATATCCCTTCTTCTGCAATCTACAACCCACTTTGAACAATCCTCAAAGTGTAACGACTTCACGAGTCAACCCCCCTGCAATCCCAGAAGGACAACAACCACAATCTTTACAAAGATTGAGAGAAATCTTGATCAGCAAGCAAGCATCAAATGTGCAGAGTATGATTAGCCAGTAAGCACATCAATCTTTCTCCTTCAAAGAACTTCTTCAAAGATAGATCACCATAATCTTCTTGATGAGTTCTTGGAGCAAATTCTTAGAGATCACGATCTGTAAATCACAAATGAAAGTGTTAGAATTTCCAAAGTCTCTATGATCAACTGAGGCACATCTATTTATAGTTTTCTATAAATCAGATGCTCCTGTAGTCGACTAAGCTACTAATAGAGTCGACTATCCTTAGACAATTATAACAGTTAAGTCAAACAGTAGCAGTCAACAACAAACAAATTGATTTTGCATTTAATACAGTTGACTATCATCAATGTCATAACTAACTTTTGAAATATAGTCGTTACTGTTCACAAACATAACATAATTTCAAACACAACAACTAATTAAGTCGGATCCACTGCGCATGTAGTCGACTTAGGCACATCAGCTCAGTTTGAAAAACTTTTCAATGCAAAATCACTCACATCACTGCTTTGAAAATTTGTGCATAGACACAAGTCTTAATAGACTTACTTCATAATGAAGTCGACTTAAAATTTGCAGTTATGCCACACAATAGAAGTTCATAAAAGTGCATGTGGTTTTCTTCTTCAAAAAACATATGCAATGCAATCATAAATGAGGTATCAGATATAAGCTCAGTAAATGTGCATTCACATATCAAGATCAACACAAAGACATGTTCAATAAGATATGATTCAATAAGAAAAGAACATGTGACACATAACAAAACATGTGTTATTAATAATGTGTTGTTATCATAAAAGCAGAGTAACTGGAGCTCTGTGAGATTAAGGTTAGCTAAACCAATGCTTTCCTTATCAACAATCTCAACAAAAATTACTCAGAAACATCACGCAGAAAGGGACAATCTATTATCATCCCAGATAATCAATTATTCCCTAAACCAAACTCAAAACAATTGTGTAAATAATTGATTATCATTAATCGATTATTACCGAATCGAAATATAACCTGGACATAATTTGATGGCAACCTCCTTGGCTAGGTTGCGCCAAAGTTAGGAGATGTGCATGGAGGGGTGTTTCCTTGGATGAATGGTGAGGAAATGTAGTGGTAAATGGTCCAAGGATGATGAGCTAAGATATGGATAGGGTAGAAGCTCAAAGCCTCTAGGAGATATGGGGGTGGTGGTGTAGTGTTTGGTGGCTCCAAGAGAGGTTAGACAACCTTAAGGAGGAAGGTGACTAGAATGGCCTCTAGGGTTATTCTAGTCTTGATCAAGGAAGAGTATGGCCATATTTTGGTAGCATAACATTACTTAATTCCAAGATGAAATACAAGGGTGGAGTCACCTCTATTTATAGGCCAAGGGTGTCTCCTTCTATCCCTAAAAGCACGATCTCCCACCTTTGCTGTCATTGGCCAAAAATGAGGCCTTCTAATCTCTCTAATGATGGGAGGACATGTGGCCACTCACAAAACACAATCCTCTCCATTCCTAGAGTGCCATGTGGCCACTACTAAAAGTAAATCCTCTCCACTCCTAGTGTGCCATGTGGCTACCTTTTAAAAAACAAATCCTCTCCAATGGAAGCATGACACATGGCACACACTTTCCACTTGGTTTGGATAACTAACTTAAGGAAAATCCTATGCTACTTAGGCCTTAATACAAGCCTTAATCAAACCTACACTACATGGCCAAATACAAGGCCTAAACCTATACTACTCCTTCTTCTTCCATGAGTGCCCAAGTGAAAGAGTCTAGGCCCATCTTCTACAGATGCTTCCAACTTTTCATGAATGTGCTAGGTCATGGCAAGGGGTATTCCATCATAATTCAAACATTCAAACATACATACATCGACCCTAGATCACGTGGAAACATACTTAACACATCATACATTCATTCAAGCTTCACACAACCATATAAACATACTCAAACATATATAATACATCACTTGAATCATCCAAATCCAATCATTGACATGTTATACCCCTAATAAACCCAATTATATTGCATATGATTATTACTACACCCTTACAACATATGTTTGCATGGAAAACTCATAAGTATCATAACTTTGTTCTCCCTTAGCATCAAACCCTCTGTTGGGATAACCCAACAAAACATACATAATACATTCATGGGGAAAACCTATCACAAATATTACCAAAAACGTATTCCCATGCACACACAAACCTTTGCCCAACAATGACAACATATAATCATAATCATAATCATATAACCATCAATCAAATAAGTATTTTAATACAAGTAAAGCAAGTATACATAACATAGAACAAACAATGGTAAGCTTCCCCATACCCCTCTAGAAAATCAAGAATATACCCACATTCATCATACAATATTACAAAGGTAAGCTTCCTCATACATTAGCCAATCCTAAGGCTTTCTCTATACCCAAAGATCTTCTTCAATGTAGTCGCCCTCTTTCGTTCACTCTCTCTCCTTTCTTCTCACTTTCAAAGTTTCTGTGTTATTTTCATAATGGCCAGACTTTTTATATGAGGTGTCTAATATAGTTACAATTATGTGTAGAATATACCTAGAGTACTCTATTTATAATAAAAGCCCATAAGGAGTAATAACAACCAACTAAAATAAAAGATATAAATAAGATAAAATAAATTTACTTTTAACTTAATTAATTCTAATAAGTCCCTAATATCTTCTATCTTAATATTTTTAGTCTAATTTATTATAAGTCTATCAAAAATATATATTATAATATCTAGCCATAGTATCTAATTATATATAATAATATCTCAATATATCGTTTAATTAAATATATAACAATATCCAAGAATATTTTTTAGAATAACAACTAAATCTTCTAAAAGATTTATATAATCTTTTTTTTATTTAATTTGCATATTATTTAATCTACATGCATTTTCTTTCTACACTCGCATATTTTAATTTTTGCACCTAATTTATAAAATATAAAAGACCCTTTTACCCCTAGGGAGAAATATAAATATAATAAAAGAAAATAACATATAATTATGCTCTAATAAAGATGTACACTTAAAAACACTAATTACCAAACAGAACACTAAAGTCTCAAGGCTACCTTATTTTGAGATCCCTACTTTCCTGCGTCTTACATGTGGCACACCGTTAACTATGTCAGAAAATAAACTAACAACGCTGGTCATAGAAGACTAAATTCAAAATATTTTAAACCAAGAGAGATGAAAAAAATCAAAGTTTTGAAGAAGAACTAAAACCAAATTCACATGATAATTTAAGGATAAAAACATATTTAATTCTATATAAAAAGAAACTTTTATAAATTTATTTATTACGATTTTATTTTTGAAATAAGGTAATAATTTCTTCATGGGTTATTCGTGACTAATTCATACCTAACCTTGTGGTGTGTCTTTTCAAATAACTCAATAATTTTAAATTTCTTGTAGAAATAAGATTTATAAACATTCATACAAAAATATCTAAATTTTAGATTTTTAAAATACTATAAGTTTTCTTATGAATTAATAATCCTTTATTAAAAAAAATTATTGAATTTTCATTTTTCAAGATATTTCTCTATTAAGTAACATATTTTATAATATATATATATATATATATATATATATATATATGAAAACACAGGAAAACATGAGAGAAAGGTGAGTAGTGTTTTCGAAATCCTTTTGTAAAGCACCATCTAATGCTACTTATGAAGAAACCTACGAAGGTTTGAAGATCAAAGACAAACATCATCTAACGAATATTTTCTTATGAAGCTTGGAAATGGAAGATCACTAGATGAGAAGATCAAGAGAATAAGTATACACGTAACTTAAAGCAAACATCACCTCGTATAAGATTTTTTTTTTTGGAGAATACACTCCAAGCTATATAGAGTTAGAAGCTTACATTTGTAAGAGGGGTGAAAAACCTACAAGGTTTACTAGATTGAGTTGTATTATAAGCATATCCTCTCTAGGAGAGATATGGTGTAGGACTTTTAAGCAATCTGATTGATTGCACATTCTAAAGAGAATTAAAAAACTTGTTGATTAACTTAGTTGAGTTAAATGTTGGCTAGGCAGCGTATTAGGTTGATATAATGATTGTCCAATGGAAACCAAGAGTGAGTGAAACTCAACTAGACATCGTATAAGGAAGATATCGAGATTGTATAGGGATACCAGGAGTGGTGAAAAATACTACACAATCAGGAGCAGGTGATAATCGGTTCTAGTCAATGTAACGGGTGTTAACAGTATTGACATTGTAACCAGGAGTTGGTGAAACACAACTAGACAGCGTACCAAGAAGATATCAGGATTGTATAGGGATATCATGAGTGGTAAATAATACTACACAACCACGAGTGGGTGATACTCAGTTCTGGTCAATGTAACTGGTGTTGTTAGGATTGACTAGGGAAGCCAGGAGTGATGCTAATACTCAAGTAGTTAGTGTCACAGGTGTTACCAGGATTGACAAGGGATACCAAGAGTGGTAAAGAATATTGCACAACTAGGAGCGAGTGAAATTCAGTTCTAGGAAATGTGTCAGGTTGATATTAGGACTGTGTAGTAGAAATCAGGAGTGGTGCTAATACTCAAGTGTAATCTTATTGAAAATCTAGTGAAACCCTCTAAAAGGTTTTAGAGGATAATTGGACATAACTCAATTGAGTGAACAAGTATAAAGCAATTGTGTACATATTGCCTTAGCTTTACAAACGTCTTATTTATAAACGTTGCAATTGCTCATAAAAGTCAACCTTTATTAAACGCTCATGTTTTCCAACGCCACCTTCTTCAAGAGCTATCTGTTTTGAACACTATAGTAAGTTTGCTAGGCACTTGAAAAACCTTGAGCTCTCAACGTTGTGATTCAAACAAAGTTTTATAAATCAAGCATTTAATAACTTGTATAAATTGTCCAACCACTACCAAAGTTGTTAAACGTCATTTGCGTACAATTTTTCTTGACACTATTGAACCCCCCTTCTAGTGTTTTCCTGCAATTTCAATGATGTTGTAGATGATCCAGTGGATGCTTAAAGTGACAAGTTGATTGCGAGAGTTGGGGACTTTGGGTTTTGTTTTGAATAAACTATTTCATTAGGCATTTTATTTTGCTATTAATTGAAATTATGGTTTATTTTCGGTTAATTGTAAAGTCTTATTCAATTTGGATTTCCGCAATGATATTATGATTTTAAAATTTTAAATTTTTACTCGTAATTGTGACATCCCGAATTGGGATCTTACACCTCCTTTGAAGTGACATCCTCCACAATAGTGTAGTCAGGGAAAACGATAGCGATTATTTCGCCCATAGGTAATGGTTCCTGAACCGAGGCATATCTGTTAGGAAATAGGTTGGCTTTGTTTTACACCAAGAGGGGGGTATATTGGTGTTAGTTCAAATTTAAAATCTTTTTGCAATCTTGGTATGAAAGTTCAAAGCTTTTGATCTTTCCTTGGAATGCAAGTTATTGAAAAATGTAATGCAGCGGAAAAACGTAGTTGACTGCTAGACAGATATAGTCGACTGAATTAAAAGAGTGCAGGGATAGAAAAATCAAACACTGATTTTTATACTGGTTCGGCCAACAATGCCTACATTTAGTGTCCTTCCAACCTTGGAAGCAAATGCACTATAATGGTTGCGGTTTTTACAACAAGGAATTTATAGAAGCACCACGCAAAAATATAAATCTCCTCTCTAACCCAAAACCAAATATAGCTACACACAAAAATCAAAATTGCAGCAAGAATCCCCTCTGCTACAATCTGCACCCACGTTGAACAATCCTCAACGTGTCACCAGCACTCTTCACAGGATGTCAAGCCTATCATAACACTCTTCACAGGTTGCCAAGCCTATCACAGCAAACTTCACAGGTTGCCAAGCCTTCAGTCAAATGCAACAGTCTTCACAGGATGCCAAGCCTTCAAGATCAAACTAGAAGCACCTTCTTTGTGTAGATGTTGATCAAACAGTAAACACAATTGACTCCTCAATCTGAATCTCTCTCAAGAAAGATCACCACCGTCTTCTTGGAGAATTCTTGGAGCGTCTGAAACTGAGAGCTTTCTCTGAAACAGGACAATGAAAATGTTAAATCACAAAAGTATTAGAACAAATCGTGTTCTGTTTCTATTTATAGTTTTCCTGTCAGTCTCAGTTGAATGACCTACTAATAGAGTCGACTGTAATAATCCAGTTATAACAAACAGTCAACACACAGGCTCCTTAGTCAACATAATTAACACACATTTATGACAATTGACCCAGTTAGTTAATCCTAACTAACTTTTGAAAATATAAACATTGGGGCAAGTAGGCAAAACAGAATTCCAAATACAACAGTAATATAGTCGAATAAGTGATCCACACTATCGACTGACTCATGAAAAAAGACTTTGAAATTCTTTTCATCTCAAAATCTCATCAAGTACACGTGTACAAAATCTGTACAAAGATTTTAGCTTAATCGACTCCATTACCAGTGTAGCCGACTGAACTGAACCTTTGTTACAACAAATATAAGTTCATAAAAGTACTTGTGAGCTTTTCTTTGGAAATGTGTAACAGTGATCAAAAACATTTTAACACACATTTCAACACAGGCATGTTCCAAATATATTACACATAGTCAATCATAGGAACATCCATGCAAAATAACAAAACATGTTCAATAGAGACAATGCTCAAAACAATATAACATATCAACTGAACATGTAGCACTGGAACATATGTACTGTTATTAAGCAATGTGTTGTCATCATCAAAAACCAGTTTGATATAGAGTTTGTGTTGTCAACAATCTCAACAATCTCCCTTTTTTTTTATGATGCACAACCATGATTAATAACTCAACCATGTTTGCACAGTTCCACATATAACAGAGTAAAAACAGATTTCAAAAACAGTTTAGAATATTCATTTACTCTGCAAATACAACACAAATATCATCAAGTAGATACAGTATGTTATAGAAATTCTCCCCATATAGACTTGCAAACATACACTCATTAAAACTCTCCCCCTTTGTGCATTAACAAAAAAGGAATGCTTGACATTTATGTAGATTTTTGAAATCAGAGAAGCATCAAACAAATATGCAGTTTTAAAACAGTATTGATGCTCTCTTAATCACAATTTCATCACAAAAATATATGTAAACTCCCCCTGAAATGTAGATGAGTGTGAGGAAACATGTGTAAAGAAGTGATACTCCCCCTGTCATTATGCTTGAGTTTCAAAAACAGTTTGATGCATAATGCAGAATATCACAAACTTATCACCAGATTAAGCACAAATTTGTATCATTGATACACAATTCAATCACATACATATATGTAATGACACAAATATCAACAATCTCACAATATTATCTCAGTTAAGATATGAAATCAGGTAATGAACAAAGATAATATCAGATTATAAATGATTTAAGCATTCAGTAAGAATAGAAACATATTCCAGTCTTGGATTTTTTTTTAACCTAGTGTAGATGCATTCGAATGCATTAAATCATTAGTCGAATGCATTGCTTTCTTAAATGTTGAATTCCAATTGTATATATCCAAAGCAATGTCCTTCATGCAAATCCTTTCAAAAGCCTTTTCCAGATAAGTATAGTGGTTATGCAAGAAAAATATTTGAAGTCAATGTAAAGAATGCATGACAATTATAGCACAATTGACTTCATTCATAACACAGTCGAATTCATCAACCAGTCACACAGTTATTTAACAAGATTAGCAAACAATTTGGATTAATTCAAACTGCAAATTTTCATTTCCTTGAATAATGAATATTACAAATGGTGATAGCAAACAAGGAAAGACAAAATGAACAAGGAAGCATCAAAATATGGCCTTATATGCCATTTTACAAACTGAAACTATTCTAGGAGAGGTTGATGTTAAAAAAACCTATAGGGGCCACGATCATGACAAAGGAAAGACACTTGAGAAAAGAGAGGATAAAAAAGTTTCAAAAGAGTCTTCATCATTTGATTCTTCAGACATTAGCAGCGAATTTCCCTTGTGCATTCTTTTTAGTGTATCAGATTTTTCATGCAGAATCCTAATTTGATTGACAACATATTTGTCAAAATTTGTTTCTGGGAAGAACTATGATCCACCAGCTTTTATCACCTCTTTCTTCTCTTTAAGATCTTCCATCATATCTTCACCCATAAATTTCCATCCTTTTATTGTCTTTACAAGTCCAAGAGACATGAGTGAGTCTCTGTCAAATGAATTTGAAGAACCCCACTGATAAGCTGTCGTTGAAACTATCAAATTAATACTACTTTTCAAGGCAACTTCCGTATTACATAGTAGTATTCAAGAAAGTAGATAGGGCTAAAGTAACCCTAAGTCGTCTCCCAATGAACACATAATTACTTTCGAATATCTGAAACTTATGAATTCTATGCAATGCTTAAGAACAAAAGTGAGGATGTTTAAAGGTTGTTGTAAAACAAATAGAAAACTTAAAAACAATTATGAAGAAACAGGCTAATTCCACTGCTTTTCCAAAATAGATTCATCATCAGTTATTCACAGATCATTGTTCAATTGATTATTGTTTAAGTTTCAAATTAATTAAAGTACATTCTTAATTAATTTGAGGGCGATCATGCAGTTAATCAAAGTACATTCTCAATCAAATGCAAGACCTTTCTAGATTATTTACAATAAATTTAATCAAAGTACATTCTCAATCAAGTTTATTGTGTTTAATCATGTCTATTCTTAAATCTCTTAACCAAATTAAAAGTTAATCAATCCAAGCATAATATCTCTAAAACCACCTTTGACTCTCTTATAACCTAACTAAAGCAATTTGCATGATTTCAAACTAATTTCTAAGTCATACAGGGTGTATTTTGTATCAAAATTAAGTACGAAAATAACGATTTTTTTAACCGTTATGACTTGCCCAGATAATTTTGCCTGGTAGAAAGAAAGATAGAATGATTGCTGAAGACATTTATCTGCTTCATGCAATCAAAAACAACATTCTAACCAATTGGTTACAAATTGTGAAAGAACATATGAAGAATGCTGCACTGAAGAGATCATTGATTCTGCCATATGCTATGTTTATTAGCAAAGTGCTGGTACTACAAGGTATTGATGTCAGAAATGAACAAAAATGGTTTTGGAATTCTTTAAATGTGTTTAACAGAGACTCAGTTATGTCTCTTAGGCTAGTGAAAACTATGAACAGATAGAGCTTCAAGGGTGAACAGAATTTTGGATATAGCACAGGAAGCACTCTTACTGCAATGAAGGAAAGCACCAACTTCTTCCCAGAGACAAATTTTGAAAAATACACAGCCGAACAGATCAGAATTTTGCATGATAAATTTGAGAATCTTGCGAGAGAGTATCGTGTTGCCCCACCGCAAGTAGCAGAAAGTTCATCTGAAGAGGAGTCAATGGAATCCTTCTGACTCAGAATAGGGTTATAGGAAATTTGACTCTCTTAACATTAGTGTGTCTTGTATCTAGGTTTTTATCTCGTTTATAATAGGATGTTTGTTTGTCATTTGGTTTTGTTAATCAAGATGTAATGGCTTAGGATACCATTTTGTATGATCTTTTGCAATGTCTAATCAATATGTAATATCTTTTGCTATTATCAATGAAATAACTAGTTTTAGTTTTAAATTTCTTAATTGAATCTGTGATTAATCAACATAAAATCGACTCTATGATTGATGAAGTTGATTACGCACGTGCTTACTATTTCATGAACTCTTTTGCATACTCACTTCTTAATTGTATATATTCTTGCATCACTGTGATTCTAAATTGCTTGATCTTCAAAATATCCTGAAAGGTTTTGTAGGAAACATTGCTTATGAACTTACAATTGAAGTCACAACTCAAATGAAAAGCAATGAAATCGACTTGAACAATGGATCAATCGACTATCACTTACAGGGGTTATAAATTCCATTAATTGGAATTTTCTTATTCTGTTACTTGATCATTTTATATTGGTTATCTCCAATGTATATCTACTTCAATTTGATTAATACATCTGTGAGAATATATTGTGAGATTGTTGATAATTATATCTTTGCTTGATTGAATTGTTTGAAAATTTGATTATGATACAATTCTGATACATATTGTTATATCCTGTGATATTTGTGAAAAGTGCATTGTGCATCTATGTTTTTTTATTTTAAAGCATGCATAATGAGAGGGGGATCATTACATGATTACATAGATTTTTCACATGCCTACATTTTAGGGGAAGATTTTCTTTATCATGTGAATATCTGTGACAGGTGGAGCACCTTTGAATAATTAATCTGTTTACATTGATGCATCTCAGGTTTTTATCAACATATCATTATCTTAGAGCATAACTTTTTTACTAATGCACAAAGGGGGAGAGAAGTTTGAAGTTTGAAAAGTTTGATTGCTTGATATTGTTTGTATTCAGAGTAAATGTTGTGCTTATATGTTGAAATAATCTTTGTTTGATCTGATATATTGGAAATATCATCTAATCACTTGTTCTTACTGTTTGCTTATTTAAGCTTTGATACATTGGTGTGATTACATGACTGAGGCTATATGTTGTTATTGTACAAATGTGGTTGCTTACTAATCATGGTTGTGCATTATCAAAAAGTGGGAGATTGTTGATAAGGGAAGCACTGGTTTAGCTATATCTTAATCTCACAGTATTCTAGTTTTTAATGATGACAACACACTATTAAAAACACATGTATTGTTATGTGTTACATGTTCCATTCTTTATTGTGAATGATATCTTGATAGAACATGTTTGTGTTGATTCTCATCTATGTATGCATATTCACCGATTTTATACTTGATACATCACTTGTGATTGCATGACATATGTTTATGAAAAGAAAACCACATGCACTTTGTTGAACTTATATTATGTGGCAAAATCTGCAAGTTTTAAGTCGACTTCATTATGAAGTAATTCGATTAAAACTTGTGACTTTGCACATATTTTCTAAAACAGTGCTGAGTTATTTTGAGATGAAAAGTATTTCAAAACTGCTTTAAACTATTAAATTCGACTACATGCGCAAAGTATTTGACTTAGTTAGCTTTTTTATTTGAAATTTTGTTAATGCTTTTGTGTTATAACGACTATATTTCAATTCTGTGCTAAAGCATTAAATGCAAGTCAACTGAATTAAATGTGTAATCAATTTTGTTGTTATAAATGCTGCTGATTGGCTTAATTGTTATAACTGTCTGATGACTCAAGAAACTGTTATAAAGAGCGTCTGTTAGAAGAACGTCTGTTTTATAAAAACCTATAGATAGACGTGACTCACAAGAAAAAGACTTTGGTTGAACTGACATTTCCATTTGTTGTTTCAGATTGTTATCCTTTGATTAATTGCTCCAAGAACTCATCAAGAAGACGGAGGAGATATTTCTTTGAAGATTTTCTTTAGGAGGAAGAATTTTGTTCTTACTAGTTGATCAAGCTCTGCACTTTTGATGTTCATGTGTTGATCAAGATTTCTATCAATCTTTGGAAGATTGTTGTTGTCCTGTTGGGATTCCAGGAGGTGAACTCATGGAGTTCTGGACACTTTGAGGATTGTTAAAGTGGGTTGAAAATTGCAGATAAGGGGATATCTTGCTGTAAATCTTTGTGTTGTTGCCTATATTTTGGTTAAAGGGTTAGAGATGTGTTTTATATTTTTGACGTGGAGGTCTCTATAAAAGCCTTATTGTAAAAACCTTGACCATTATAGTTGATTTGCTTCCTGGTTGTGGAAGAACACTGGATGTAGGCATTGAGGCTGAACCAGTATAAAAACTATGTGTTGGCTTTCTTTTTCCCTACACTCTTTACTTCAAGTCGACTTTACTTTCGCACAGTCAACTTTACATTTCCGCTGCACTTAAACTTCTTATTCCTTGTGATTCAAAAAACTTTGTAAAGCATAATACTTTGTGAAAAAGATTTTGAAAAGACTTTAATTTTTAAACTGTTCCTCTTGATGTTGAAACGAAGCCAACCTTTTTCCAACAAACACAATGATTTCAATTAATGTATATGAAATCTAAACTATAGAAAAAATAAAATTCAAACCTAAATATTACCGTTTGCCATCCATTGGTGTAATGTGCACGAATAGTGGTCATCATTCAAAACATGACGTAGTAACCACACTCATATGACCTTGTTTGTCTATTACACTACAATATATCATCATAATTATAAAATGTCAAGTAACATCATTTGAATGGTACAAAATGTAACAAAGTATGGACTAAATTAGCAAACCTTAAGGGGAACCCATGAAAGCTTTTTAGTTGTAGCAGTAGATCTCCCAAATAACATTATATGTGTTGCAAGGGAACTATTAAAAAAAAATTATTTTAGCATACATTTATATAAAAAAGAAAGTTGAAACATTAAGGTTCTTACCAATCTACTACATGTCTAAGAGGGCTGGGAGGAGACTTGTGCAATGAACAAAACCAGACAACAGTGTTCTCCGGTATGAAGATCACAAGTAGCTGCAGATGACACCTGAAATTGGTAATAACTTAATTGTCATATACCAAAATTAAAAAAATGAAACTTTAAAGTTATCAAACTTCACTTACCCAAGTATATAATGGAGAAAATATATTTCCTTCCCTATTGCAAAGCAGGAGGTGATGTATGTTTGGATATCATCAAATTTATTTCTTTCATAAGTCATAGAGGGTCAATGAGCCTATATACATCATTGAACCCCTTCTTGTTACTTACATCAAACATATACCTGAAATGAAGAAATAATCTGATATAAGTAACTTGATAAAAAAGAATTATATAAAAAGGTTCTCATAAACTTACATCATCCACAACTGAATGAGTGTAATATTAATTTCTTCTGTCCTCAATGCAAGCTCCCTATCATCTTGGAGATGCAAGTACAATGGGATCTGAGCTTCTCTTCTAAATGTAGTAGAATCTCATTGTACAATCATCGGCGCATCTGGAATGATGTCAGCAAGCTCGTCTAACGAATTAAGAGGGTCATCCTCAGATAAATGAGTCCTCTTCGGTGTAGGTCTTCCCTCTTGACCTGTCTACTGTTACATGAAAAAATGGTTATGTTATTGTTGGAAAAAGGTTGACTTCATTTCAACACCAAGAGGGGGGGGGGGGTGAATTGGTGAGTTTTCAAAATCAGAGTCTTTTCACAATTTTTTTCACAAAGTATAAAACTTTACAAAGTTTGTTGAACCACAAGGAATGAAAATTTTAAGTGCAGCGGAAAATATAAAGTTGATTACGAAAGAATTAAAGTCGACTTAATGTAAAAGTGTAGGGATAGAGAATTCAAACGTAGGTTTTCATATTGGTTCGACCTCAATGCCTACATCCAGTGTGCTTCAACAATCCGGAAGCAAATGCACTATAATGGTCAAGGTTTTTACAACAAGGATTTTATAGAGACCTCCACGTCTAAAATATAAAACACCTCTTTAACCCTCTAACCAAAATATAGGCAATACACACAAAATCTGCAACAAGATATCCCCTCTTCTGCAATCTTCAACCGACTTTAAACAATCCTCAAAGTGTACAGACTCCAAAAGTCAACCCCCTGCAATCCCAGTAGGATAGCAACAACAATCTTTACAAAGATTGATAGAAATCTTGATCAGCTAGTAAGTACCACAATATGCTATGATCAGCCAGTAAGCACAAAAATCTTTCTCCTTCATAGAACCTCTTCTAAGATAGATCACTATGGTCTTCTTGATGAGTTCTTGGAGAAAATTATTAGAGATCACAATCTATAAATCCTAAATGAAAGTATTAGAATATCCAAAGTCTATGTGATCAACTGAGGCTCCTGTAGTCGACTAGGCTACTAATAAAGTAAACTGTTGTTGGGGCAAATTGGCAACTGTACCGAGTCGCACAAGAAATATAAAATGGTAAGACCAAGTATCGTATCCCAGAGGACTCTCGATGATGAACAGTTGTGGGAAAACAAGATTAATTAAGACTTAAAAATAAAAAGAGATAATTGGGTTTGGCATAAATAATAAAATAAAGCAAAATAAAATTGATTAGTGGCAAAAGAGCGCAGAGATGAATGGAGGTTGACTTATATGAGATGGGTATGTTGTTGGGGTTAGATTTCACCAAGTTCCCTCTCGTGTATATAAGAATTCTTCTTTATGCATTAATGACAATGTTCCTCACTAAATCACTTAAACCCGATCCCTTGGTAAATAAGCCTGTCCCTAATTACCAATTCATACAATTCCTAGCATTCCTGGTAAAAGGATGTGAAGATCAAGAGGTTAAGACGACTAAGACTCATACCCTCGTCCCTGAGCAATATAACCCTTAGGAGTAATTCAATAAGAACGTGAATTGAAAGGAACCTCCCGACACTCATGCAACTCACAGATAATGCTATTGTATAAGCAAGTATAAAAATAGATGAATTACTCTAAAAATTAATGAAAAATCACATGAAATTAAGAATCAATTAAAATACATGAGAGTTCACAAGGTTACATCATTCCCTAACAACAAATAGAAATTAGTTCCCCATAGACATAGGGAAACTTTGTGAACAATGGACATAAGAAAGAGAATGGAAGACTAAGAATTGGCTAACAGTGTATTGTTATGCTATTCTCTTCCATTGAGGCCCGGTCCAAAAGAATCAAATCAGAGCAAAAACAGGGCCCGATCCACATGAATTCCTGCTCAAGCATCGCAAGGAGCTCGCCCAAGCATGAATTGAAAGTCATGTTGTGCTTGGGCGTCAGATTTGGACGCTTAGTCTTTGAAGTAGTGCCGCCTGAGCGTCGAGGTCCACCGCCCGGGCGGCGAATGTCAATTCTGGACGCTTAAGCTGCGCTCCTGGCTGCTTGGGCTACGGGCTTTCCCTCATTCTGGTGTCCTTTTGACCCCTTCCAAGCTTCTTCTTCTTGTTCTTTCATCTCTTCTTCCAGTATTACTTCACCCTTTGCCAAAACAAGGGGAACTAGTGATAAAATCAATGAAATCAACCTCAACTCTCTTGTTCACACAATTTATTCATGGAGGATGAGTCTAAGCAAGTTTCTAAGTTGAAAAGGGTGCTTTTTAGCTCAAAATCATGTCACAAATAACAGTGTTTTAAACAGTTATCAACTGTCCTTAGACAGTCAATACAGATAAGTCAAATAGTAGCAATTAACAACAGACAAACTGATTTTGCATTTAATACAGATGACTATCATCAATGTCATAACTAACTTTTGAAATATAGTTGTTACTGTTCACAAACATAACAAAATTTCAAACAAAACAACTAACTAAGTCGGATCCACTGCGCATGTAGTCGACTTAGGCACATCAGCTCAGCTTGAAAAACTTTTCAATGCAAAATCACTCACAGCATTGCTATTGAATATCTGTGCATAGTCACGAGTTTTAATCAGCTTACTTCACAATGAAGTCGGCTTAAAACTTACAGTTATGCTACACAATATATGTTGATAAAAGTGCAAGTGGTTTTCTTCTTCAAAAACATATGTAATGCAACCATAAATGATGTATCATATATAAGCTCAACAAATGTCATACATATATCAAGATCAACACAAAACATGTTCAACAAGATATAATTCAATAAGGAATAAAACATGTAACACATAACAAAACATGTGTTATTAATAATGTGTTGTCATCATAAAAAACCAGAGTAATTAGAGCACTGTGAGATTAAGGTTAGCTAAACGAGTGCTTCCCTTATCAACAATCTCAACAGTTATGAGGTCAATAAGAAGTAAATATTAAAATTGAGAAGTATATAGTAGGAGTGTTTACCGGGGGATCAGATACATCACCAACCAAATGTCTAGGCTAGGTGACGAAGGACTTAAATGCCTATTGCAAAGTGAAAAACTCATCTGTAGGCATAAGAAGAAGGGTATCTGGTATGACAACTTCATCCACTGTGACCTTGACCTCATCTTCTGCTAGCTGTACACCATGCACTATAGTGGCTGTCTCGTAGACTGTGCCACGAGCCACTAGCATAGTCTCGGTATCAAAGAGAGTATATAACCGACATGTACAAGTATCATCCATGTTGTTCCCTTGGGCACCGACAGTTGAGCAACTTCCTTTATCGCTTCTACCTGTCAAATTAAATGTTAGGTTATAAAAAAAGTAAATTAATAAACAAAAATGATTATTAAGTTTACATGTAGGGGGCACAACATGTTCCGCTACAAGAGATGGCGGAGGACGATTGCTGGAACTGGCACGCAACCATTTCAGCAACTTCATCATACAACTTTGTCTAACTTTCTTTGTGATCTCCTGTGTCATCTCTTTTCTTATTTCCTCCTTCAACTTTTATTCATACTTTTTGCTTAATTCGGATGAAGATGGAAGCGAGGAAGACCTAAAGAATTGTCGTATGCCTATGCCAGTCCCAACAGCATACACCCGTCTTAGGTGCTCAGGTCGTCCAATAGTTGTGGCAAGAATATCCTGACGACGTTCTTATGTGAATTGACCTTGGTAGCTTTGCTCAATTAAGGAGTCCTGTAACATAACAAAACTTCATAATTATTTGAAAGATCTATTTAATATATATAACAAAAATGCTGTTTAAAGGTGAGAAATGACATCTTACAATTCTTTCAGATATCTCTCTAGCAGTGTCAGAAGTGTAGGAGCCCGATGATCTTAAACGGGCTATCTTCCATTTCTCCTGTCGAGATGGTGGTGAAGGAGGAGCAGGAGGGTCACCACCTTAAAAAGTGAAAGTCTACTATCTGAGTTCTGCTTCATTATTTTCTCCTCAAGCTTTCTGTATCCACCACGAGACAATAGGTATGGATTTTTATTATGAGCACTTATACCCTATGCTTTTGACCTTGTTTCCTGTGACAAAATAAAACAATTATTATGATATAAAATTATGAATAATGAATTGAATGATTTTACCTACACTTACCTGCCACGTCTCAGATTTTCTAAGCTATACAAACTGACGCCATGTTTCTTCATCAATTGCAGAATATTTAGAACATGGAGTTTCATTACTTTTTGCTACAAATATATATATGGATGTCAATTTTGTCTTAAACCCCAAAAATCTTACTGCAATTGCAGATAAACAACTACTCCTTAGGTTCTCGACATTTGGCATATCAAATGTCATCTACAACAAAGAAAGTAATAACCTTATATCAGTATAATGAATCTAGAACTTGCAGCAATATTGTTTAACTTACCAATAAATCTTGCGAGATAAGATTCCAATCAACCTTAGATACATGGTCAAAGGATGGAGTAAGTATAGAGATACGATCACGTGTTAGTAGTCCAAGGTAAGACCTAAATACATCTACATTTGGACCAGATGCAACTCCAGTGACCACGTCAATAATGACAGGTGTCTTCTCACCTGCCTTTCTTCTAAGTGTAAGCTGTCGTAACCTCGTCGCTCCTCTCGTCCATCTAGAAGTGTTGGGGACTTCATCCCCTAACGAATGAGGTGGCTCAACCATATATCTTTCATAATAAATAAGATGAAAGATTAATAAAACACTTATAAAATAACATATATTATTTAACAAAAGCCATAAATATTTACAAAAAAATGAAATTCAGACATAACCATATGGTTTGGTCATATGTATATTTCCTCATTGTGATCTTCTCGAATTGCTTGTATATCATCAATTAGAGGGTCGTCATAAAAGTTTATTTTTGTTTTAAATGGATGGTTGTCAGCAATATGAAGATTACTTAGATTCTCTTCTTTATCTGCAATTTTTCTTTTTCCTTGAAGAGCGACATACCAATGGTCAAACGCGAGATCTTTGCATAAAAAACCTGACTTGCTTGATATGCCATGATAAATAGTTCGTCTCCATAACCAACCTTTCGGAAATCAACTAGTGTCATGCCAAATTCATCTATTTTGACACCACTCTTATTGTTGACCCACTTACATTTGAAGAGTGCAACAAAAAACTTAGTGTAATCAACCTCTCATATCTCTTCTATTCTACCATAATATTTCATTGATCCAATTATAGGTCTTTGATCTTTGGATGTGGAAAATTGTAGCGACTCAGCTTCTAGACTGACGCCACTATTTTGTATTGTGCTTTTATCATCCAAAGTCTTTGTATAGAATGTGCAATTATTAATTTCATGGCCTGTACAACATACAACATCAAACTTCAAACCATTTGCTAGCCACAACAAAGTCTCAAAAGACCGTGATTCTTTCAAAACTTCATATTTGAACCAGTACAAGAATGTTTTGTTACGCTTCATCAAATTCCATTTCTCTGATTGTCTTGGATACTTGTCCTTTACAACGACTTTGTGTGCTTCCAAAAACGAGATCACTTCATTTATGTTGTTTAATATGTACAAATGTGCTTGCATCAATTCTTCACGAGTTTTCGTCACCACATTCAAACCTCAGAGGCTTTTACTTGTAGAACATCTATTCAACCATGATGTCTGAGGGACTCCTATCGGATTTGCTTTAGTCATATAATTAGAGCAAAACTCGATACTTTCTTCAGCAATATATATATTTCAATCATTGAACCTTCTGGACGATATTGATTTTTGACGTACCCTTTCAAAATCTTCATATAACGCTCAATAGGATACATCCATCTCAAGTATACTGGTCCACACGACTTTATTTCTCTAACCAAATGAACCAGTAAATGCACCATGATGTCAAAAAAGGATGGAAGGAAAAATATTTCTAGCTAACACAATATGATGATAATGTCTCTTTGAAGTTATCTAACTTTGTAGGATCAATGACTTTACTACAAATTGACGAGAAAAATGAGCACAATCGAGTTATGGTCTGCCTAACTTTTTCGGGCAAAATTCCACGAATTGCCATCGTAACAATTGTTGCATTAAGACATGGAAATCGTGAGACTTGAGTCCAACAAGCTTTAAGTCCTGCATTGACACTAAGCTCTTGATATTTGAATAGTATCCTTGTGGTACCTTGATACTNTTTAAACAAAGACAAAAACTTATCTTCTCTTGTCTGCACATTGTGTAACATGCAGGGGGAAAATAAGTACGTTTACCAATCTCTCTTGGTGTCAACTCTTCTCGGATCTTCATGTCAACCAAATCCAAACGCGCATTCACTCCATCTTTTGTTTTCCCCTAGATGTTTAGTAGTGTATCAATCAAGCTATCAAAAACATTATTTTTTACATGCTTGACATCTATGCAATGTCTAACATCAAACATTGACCAATATGGAAGATCAAAGAATATTGATTTATTCTTCCAAGGAGTTGTTATAGAAGACTTAGACGTTTTCCCAAATATGTGATGTACTCTTTTAACTTTTTCAAGAACTTCAAGTCTAGTAAGTGGAGGTGCATTGTCTTTCTCTTGTTCTCCATTGAATGCTTTCTTTAACCTTTTATATGGATGATTAGATTGTAAAAATCGCCGATGGTGCATATACATTGTCTTCCTTCTGTGTTTTAATTGAGGAGTTGTTTTCTTCACATATAAGACATGCTTTATGACCCTTCACATTGTAACTCGAAAAATTACCGCAAGCTGGGAAGTCACTAATGGTGCAAAATAACATGGCATGCATCATGAAAGTTTTTGAAGCAAAGGCATCAAATATTTCAACCCCATCAACCCACAACAACTTCAAGTCTTCAACTAGTGGCCTGAGATAAACATCTATGTCATTTCCCGGCTGCTCTGGACCAGATATTAACATTGACAACATCATGTACTTTCTTTTCATGCACAATCCATGAGATAAGTTGTAAGTTATCAATATAACGGGCCAACAATTGTGATTGATACTTAAATTACCAAAAGGGTTCATTCCATCAATAGTTAAGCCAAACCTAAGATTTCTACATTCTTGACCAAATTGGGAGAATTCTTGATCAATATTTTTCCAATGCTTTGAATCAGCTGTATGACGAAGCATTCCATCAATTGTTCTCTCATCTACGTGCCATCTTAGGTTTTTAGCATCTTTGAGATTCGCGAACAAATGCTTAAGTCTGGCTGCGAGTGGAAGGTACCAAACTACTTTCAAAGCATAATCATTCTTTTCTATGTGAGCACTATCTTCAATGTTGTTTCTTGACTTGTATCGTGATAATCCATATTTTGGATACTTTGTCAAAACTTCATTCTCATTCCTATGTAATATGCAATCATTCGGATACGCATGTATCCGTTTATACTCCATACCCATCGAACAAAGATTTTTTTTTGCATCATAATTACGAGTTGGTAATGTATTTCCTTCTAGCAACATTTCATTCAATAACGACAATAATTATGTAAAACTCTTATCAGTCCATCCATTAGTCGCCTTTAAATTCATTAGCCTTAACACTGTTGACAACTGTGTGAACTTAGTTGAACTAACATACAAAGGAGTCTCTACATCAGTGGACATCGTTTCATACACATACGCTTAGGCAAAAACTTCTACACCAACATCGCGGATCATTTCCTCTAAATTGTCTTCTTCCATTGATCTTCCATATGCATGGCGGAATCATATACATTTTCAGTTGAAAAGACATGTTGAAAGTTTATTAATTCGTCGTGCCATATCCATGTTGTATAACTTTGTATGAAACTATCACAGATAAGATGTTCCCTAATATCAATTGCATTCAACTTCCTCACATTCAAACAGTTCACACCGGAACATCTAAAATTGACTTCATCATCACCACTTGTACTCGCATTACGTTGCACAAACTCTATAAATTCTTCTACCCCTCTCTTGTACTCAGTGCTGATGCGTGGTAAATTAATCCACCCTCGACTCGTACGCATGTTTACTTAAATTGTTTACACAATTTCAATAATCTTGGATGATCACTTTGATAGTGTTTGTATTCAAGGTGTGACCCTATCCCATTCAAGAAGATTCACTTTTTTTTAGTTTATTAAACATATCAATTTTAAACAACATATCTAAAATTTCACGAAAATTTTCCACCATTTCGCACTGATCTTCAGGTTACAAGAAATGAAAGTGATTATAAATCACAATCAAATATGCACCTGAAGATCAATACAAAGTCTTTCGGGGTAGCTGATCGAGCTGACCGATTGCCTCTAGTTCAGCTGGAGTCATAGGGAATTTAGCCCAAGAAATAACCCTCTTAGGATGCTCGGTCCAATAGAATGGAATCTAAGGATGCTCGTCGTTCGAATAAAAATTCGATCGACCAGGCTCCACTACTAATACTTTGAAGAAGTTCATCATGAACTCCTTGTACGAGGTATTGAATAAAGTAAACAATTGTTGATCCTTTAGAGGTGACAAGGATACCTAAGATTTATTTGGATGAGGCAAGGCACTGAAAAAATTAGAGAAAGGAAGCGGGTGCAGGAGTAAGGGCAAGAGCGGTGCAAACAACGGTGAACACTTGCATATAAGGCCACCCGTTTGGGTGAAGTTGAGTGGGAGCTGAGCTTAGTGCACGGAGAACGCCCATTTGAAACTCCGAAAAAGGGAGACGAATTCCTAAATCACGGAACAAAGTGTAGTACACATAAAAAAAAGTCAGTATTATAACCTTCCCGCTCGTGGCATGCCCGCATCCTTCGCATTGGTCAGTATACACACTAGAATGATAAGATCCTCCATGGATAAACTTGTGATAAAGGAGGATGTGTACAAACCTACCTCATGGGGGGCCCATCCATATCCAGAAACAGTGCGGGGAAGAGCGACTGTAACTCCATCCTATTCTCCAACAATGTTAATCTCTATTTCTACTTCTCCTTCTTCCTCAGTTTCTTCATATGAGCCAATGTCCACAACATCAATGTTAATCTCTATTTCTACTTCTCCTACCAGTAGAACCCAGGATGGAAGACCCTACTAACGAAGAAAACTCAGTTGGAAAACAGGTTGGCTTCGTTTTAACACTAAAAAGGGTGTGAATTGGTGAGTTTCAAAATCAAAGTCTTTTCGCAATCTTTTTCACAAAGTACAAAAATTTACAAACTTTCTTGAATCGCAAGTTATAGAAATTTATGTGCAGCGGAATATGGCAGTAGACTATGCAAATTATAGAGTCGAATGAAAGTAAAAGAGTAGGGATAGAGAATTCAAACGCAGGATTTTATACTAGTTTGACCTCAATGCCTACATCCAGTGTCCTTCCAATACCAGGAAGCAAATGAACTATAATTGTCAAGGTTTTTACAACAAGGCTTTTATAGTGACCTCCACGTCAAAAATTTAAAACACCTCTTTATCCCTCTAACCAAAATATAGGAAAACCACACAGCAAGACTTGCAGCAAGATATCATCTCTCCTGCAATCTGCAACCTACTTTGAACAATCCTCAAAGTGAACTATCCCCTGTAATCACAACAGGTCCAAAACAGTAGTCTTCACGGATGCCAAGCCAGAATCAATGAAGCAGTCTTCAAGGATGCCAAGCCTCAATGTGATCAAACCAGATGCACCTTTTCTGTGCAGTGTATGATCGAGCAATGTGTGCGCAGTCGGTCTCCCTTTGAATCTCTTTAAAGAAAGATCACTACCGTCTTCTTTGAGAATTCTTGGAGGTCTCAAAACAGAGAATTCAATCTAAAACAAAAATGAAAATGTTAGATCGTCAAAAGTCTCTGAACAGATTCGTGTTCAGCCTATTTATAGATTTCTGTTTATCAGATAGTCTGACAATCGAATATGCTAATATTTCAGTCGACTGGATTATGATAGTTATAACATTTCAGTCAAACTGGTAGCATATAGTCAACCAAAAACAAAACACATTTAACACAATTGACCAAGTCATCAATGCTCAACTAACTTATGAAAATATAGCCGTTGGAGTGCAAGAGCATAACATAATTTCAAACCAGACAAATAATGCAATCGAATGTGTGGCACACCAAGTGAACTTCAACATGCAAAACATTTTGAAATTCTTTTCTTCTCAAAATTTCACAGAGCACTGATTCTCAAAATCTGCACAAAGATTTTAGCATAGTCGAATATATTAATAATGGAGTCAACTGCACTATAACTTTGTCACACAGTTATAAGTTCATAAAAGTGCTTGTGGTTTTCAGCTTTAAAACATGTGCAGTAAAACGTATGTAATGATGCATTGCACATAACACATAAAGTACATAAGCATGTTCAGTAGATATATCAACCATTCAACATAGTAACATGTAACACAGTACATAAACATGTTGAACAGATATAACAATCAATCAGCATAAGAACATGTAATTCGTCAACAACATATGCGTGTTATTAAGCAATGTGTTGTTATCATAAAAAACTAGAGTGATATAGAAATTGTGTTGTCAAAAATCTCAACAGGCTTCTGTGGTAGATAAAGCCACACAAGCTTGTTTCTTTGAATGCCAAGAGATCAAAGAAAATCCAAGTAAATGAAATCTGTCACTGGTGTTTTTTTTGTCTAGTTTACAACCTCCAAAATCAGAATCACTATAACCCTCCAGAAAAGTATTCGTACCACTTGGATACCATAGTCTTAGACTTTTGATTCCCTTAAGGTATTTTAAAATTCTTTTAACAGTGGTTAGGTGTGATTCTTTAGGAGAAGATGGAAACCTAGCACACAGATGTGCATTATGTTAGGTGTACTAGCAGTTACATAAAGTAAGGATTCAATCATACCTCTATACATTTTTTGATAAACACACTTTCCAGCTTCATCAAGATCTAAGTAACAATTTGTTGCCATAGGAGTAGCAACTTCCTTGTAGTCCAACATCTTGAATTTCCTTAGCAGGTCATTGCAATACTTTGATTGATGAATAAAGATTCTATCTCTGGCTTGTTTTACTTGAAGGCCAAGGAAGTATGTTATCTCTCCCATCATAGACATTTCAAACTCATCCTGCATAGTCTTAGAAAATTCTTTGCAAAGTGCTGGATTAGTTGATCCAAAAATGATATCATCAACATAAATTTGCACATACAATTTATCTTTGTTTAAGCTCTTGATAAACAAGGTTGAATCTACTTTACCCCTTGAGAACCCTTTCTTTAAAAGGAACTCACTTAGGCGCTCATACCAAGATCTTGGCGCTTGCTTCAGTCCATATAGAGCTTTTCTTAGCTTGAATACGTGATCAAGATGTTCAAAGTCTTCAAACCCAGGTGGTTGTTCCACGTACACTTCCTCTTTGACATCCATTTGATACAACTTGAATTTCATAATTGAGGCAATTGCAAGAAGAATTCTTATCACCTCTAATCTGGCCACAGGTGCATAAGTTTCATCATAGTCGATTCCCTCTTCCTGGCAGTAGCCTTTTGCAACCAGTCTAGCCTTATTCTTTATAATTTCTCCTGAGTCGTCCATCTTGTTTCTAAAGACCCATTTTGTACCTATTACTCAAAAGTCATTTGTTCTAGGTACCTGCTCCCATAAGTTATTTCTTCTGAACTGATTCAGCTCTTCCTGCATAGCCATCATCCAATTTTCATCATTAAGTGCATCTTCTATTTTATTCGGCTGAATTTTGGATACATAAGCAACAATCATGCAGAACTGATTCAACTGTCTTCTTGTAGACACTCCTCTCGAGATATCTTCAATTATGTTGTCAGTGGAGACATTTTTTGGCACTTTCAATTCCTTAGTCAATTCAGTTCTAGGAGAGTCGACTTGTTCACCACCGTTCTCTATATCAGTTGTTTCTTCAGGCTCTTCCTCTTCTCCAGCTAAGTTTTCTTCATCAGTTAATTTTCTCTTGTTTTCATGAAGCACTCATCAAATGCAACGTGAACAAATTCCTTAATACTCATAGTTCTCTTGTTGTACACACAATAAGCCTTGTTGGTAAGGGAGTAACCTATGAAGATTGCTTCATCTGCTTTGGAATCGAATTTGCCTAGATTTTCTTTTCCATTGTTTAGCACAAAACATTTGCTTCCAAAGACACGTCAATGAGAAATGTTTGGTTTCCTTCCCTTCATCAGCTCATAGGGAGTTAACTTTAGTATTGATCTCATGATAGTTTTGTTTAGCACATAGCAAGCGGTACTCACAGCATCCGCCCAAAAGTATTTTGGCATATTCCTCTCTTTCAACATAGTTCTTGCAAGCACTTCAAGAGCTCTGTTCTTTCTTTCAACTACTTCATTTTGCTATAAAGTTCTAGGTGTAGAAAAGTTATGTGAAATTCTCATTTCAGCTAGATAATCGTCAAAATCCTTATTCTGAAATTCTGTTTCATGGTCACTTGTGATAGATTTAATCTTGAGGTCCATTTCATTCTGAATGACAACAACAAATCTTTTGAACACTTTAAACGTATAATTCTTCGTAGCAATAAAGTAAGTCCATGTATACCGAGAATAATTAGCAACTATAACAAGTCCATAAGAGTTTCCACCAAGGCTTTTTATTCTTGAAGGATCGAATAGATCCATGTGCAGTAGCTGTAAGGGTCTTGAAGTCGACATCTCTCTTTTGCTCTTGAATGACTGTTTAGTTTGCTTTCCTTTTTGACATGCATCACATAATCTTTCAGATGTATATCGAATTTTAGGAAGGCCACTCACTAGATCCTTTGAGACCAATTTATTCAGTTGATTCATGTTGATGTGAGCAAGTCTCTTATGCCAGAGCCAAGCATCTTCTTCTTTAGTCATCAGGCAGACTACCGAGTCAAATGAATTATCCTTGAAGTTGATTACATAAATGTTGTTAAATCTTTTTCCAACCAGTAATAATTCATCTATTGACCCATCGCTAATAAAACAGTATTTAGGCTCAAATGTGATCTTTAGACCTTTGTCACACAGTTGACTGATGCTAAGTAAATTATGCCTCAACCCTTCAACAAGTAGAACATTTTTCATTTCATAAGATGAAGGAGTTTTTATTTTACCTATGCCCATGATCTTCCCTTTGTTATTGACACCGTATGTGACGTGACCAGTAGCTTTGTAAGAGATATTTGAGAACTTGTAGGGTCTCCTGTCATGTGTCCCGAGCAATTGCTATCCAGATACCATGTGGAGCTCTTTGGCTCATGTATCAGATTAGCTTTGATTATTCTAGTCTTCGCCATCATTATCAGTTCTTCTTCAATCTTGATCTTCATGATGCCACCTTGATCTATCTGTTTATCATTTTTGTTTAGAAACTTTGTAAATCTTGTCTTTGCGATCCAGGATCAAGTTCTCCACCATAAGATGCCTTGTTTTGCAAGTTTCCTATTTCAAGAGATTCATAAAATCCATTAGTTGTAGAATTTGACTTCCTATTACGAGGGGCAGATATCAAATCAATTTTGAATTCCCAGATCCTTTTAGGTTGTGAAACAGAAGTCATCCTCAGGTATATAGTCGATTCAAAGGAAAACAAAGTCGACTAGTTTTTCAAATATTTTATGAAAACCTGGCTCTGATACCAATTGTTGGAAAACTGGTTGGCTTCATTTTAACACCAAGAGGGGGCGGGGTGAATTGGTGAGTTTTCAAAATCAGAGTCTTTTCGCAATTTTTTCACAAAGTACAAAACTTTACAAACTTTCTTGAATCGCAAGTTATAGAAATTTAAGTGCAGCGAAATATTGCAGTAGACTACACAAGTTGTAGAGTCGAATGAAAGTAAAAGAGTAGGGATAGAGAATTCAAACGCAGGTTTTTATACTGGTTCGACCTCAATGCCTACAGTTCAAAACATAAGTTGTCTGATGAACTTAAATGATTACTACAATACTGTAATCGGTTATGTCATGCATATATGCTTTTGCGCTTGTGGTTTTCATTACACAAAAACATACAATTTGCATACAAAGATATAATCACAATAGTATGCAGAAACAACATTATGTTAACATATGCATTTATCACAATAAGCATGTACATATTCACATAGGGATGGCAGAAAAGTCCGTACCTGCGGGTATTTAGTACCCGCGGGTAAGAGGTATCCGCGGGTAGCGGGTAGCGGGTTTTTTAATACCCGCTTGTTAATGGGTCGGGTTCGGGTATCACCCTATCCGTACCCGCGGGTACACACTACCCGTTTCAGAGGTGAAATTACAATTCTATCCTATTAAGTTTTCTTAGTTTCGTAAACTCTCTGCTGTCTTGAAACCCTAGCTCTCTTTCTCACATAGTCACTGTTGTTGCAATTGTGCGAATGCTCTGGAACTTCAACTTTGTAAGCGTATTTTTCTCATATTTTCTTCACGCAGGTAATATTAAATTAAGCGTCTTCAAACCCTAACTCTTTTTTTTCCTTTTCTTTGCTGGAGAATGAAACACAGAGAACGAAACACGTTCATTTTTAAGCCATTTTCATTTACGCACTTTTGCTTATTTAGTAAATTGCTCACGGGATTTCATTTAGTTTGTGCACGCGTGATTTACCGTTGCTTTAATTTATAATGTGCACACAATTTGTGTTTGCTGAATTAATTTTCCGTTGCTTTAAAATTGTCGAAGCAATTTTCAAATTGAAATTTGATTCCACCTCCTGTGTGCTTCAATTTGCAAAACCATTCAATGCATTTTTCCTTGAAGTTTCATTCTGGCTGCCATGCTTCCTCCTGCTTAATTGAATATTAAATGTTTTTCCTTTTCTCAATTGATCTTATTAGATTATATCTGTTTGTTACTTAAACTGTTAACTAGTTATATAACTCAATATGATGACTAAACAGAACTCTCAGAATATTCTATTTGTTGAATATTTAAGTTGAAATGGATTTTAGATTGGCTTTCAAGTGCAGAGCAGTGGTTGAAAGAGAAGATCCAGCAACAAGAATCATCTCTTAAGAATAACAGAAATGCCTAAGTAACTAAATCTAAGTTTTGTCCTTTTGATTATACACTAGCTTGTGCTGCACAAATGTTCATATGGTCTTATAAACATGTTTGTCTTTCCCTTCTGATTTTTTCTCAGCATTAACAAATACCACATGAGCTGAGCTGAAGACCCAACTTTTCATTACTGATACCATTTCACAAATATAGCAAAAGAGTTCCTTGCACTTTTGGGCTACAGGTTGGCTGGATACATCTCTTTCTTTTGCAAAAAATTTTCCAGTCAAATTCTCAGGTAATGCTTTAAGTTAAGAAAATTGGGCTTTGAGATGGATTTTTCTCATCAGACTGTGGATAATGTTGTTACTTTATTATTTTTATTTNTAANAATGTTTGTCTAATAATAAATTAAGTTANGCANTAATATNTTTATTATCTTANAATTTCTAATGTTTTGTCCTTTAATATATTTTTATTATAGGAATATATTCTATATAAACTCGTGATAATATGCATGCCCTGCACGACTCTGTTATTCCATAATCTGTTATTCATTCATAGTAGATAATAATGACAGCAGAACAGGCGTTCAATTTGAAATTGTATTCTTTTCAGATAATTTAAAAAGCCTTTCATTACTTTTGATTATGCTACTTGCTCCTGTTAGTTTATTTTTATTGGCATTTTCACGTAACATTAGTTTTCATAGGTTATAGTATCATGAAAAATTCAGTTTAAAATTTGAAGTTGGTTATTTTAATGGATCATATATTCCTTCCTTTCCTTTTACTTTGAATGTGCTCATGGTCTAAGATTATTTTTCCTACATTTGCCTTCTGTGAGGTTGGTGAAGAATGGGTATGAAAGTTTGAATTTGAAAGCAAAGATATCTACTGGTGGTTAAACTGTGTGATGGTGTGGCTAAATCGTTTAATAATTAGAGGCGTATTTGATTTTTATTTGTCCTTTTGAGTACATTTGTTCTTAAAAGTCTCTTGATATATATATATATATATATATATATATATATATATATAATAAATAAAAGGGTCTGTTTTGTTATAAAATAGAATATTACAAAATTAAGTAACTTATGTTGATCAANTTTTTTTAGGATGTCTACCCAAGATATATTTTCTCNTATAGAAGATGGTNAACAAGGACAATTTGTAGAATCTAATGTAGGAGATTCAAATCAAAATGATATTCCTATAGATTCAAATCTAACTGAAAGTTCAACTCCTACTGTTAACTCAAGAAGATTAGTGTCAAATGTTTGGAATCATTTTAAGAAACAAAAGGTAGATGGGAAATGGAGAGCGATGTGCAATTATTGTTCCAAAAGTCTTCTAGGTGAGGAAAAACAAGGTACATCACATTTGAGAAATCATTTCAAGAGTTGCAAACTTCGAACAACACGGGACATCCGACAATCATTTTTAAAAACTCATAAAGAAAGTGGTGAAACCGTAGTTGTTGGCAATTATGCATTTAATCAACAAATAGCTAGAGATGCACTCCGTAAGATGATAATTCTACATGAGTATCCAATGTCAATGGTTGATCACATAGGCTTTAAAGATTTTTGTGCTGCTGTACAACCTCTATTTAAAGTGGTTTCTCGAAACACTTTAAAAAAGGATATTATGAAGGATTACATTGCCGAAAAAGAAAAATTGAAATTATTGTTGTCAAGGATTCAAAGTCGAGTTGCAATTACAATTGATATGTGGACTGCTAGTAATCAAAATAGAGCCTACATGACTATAACAGCTCACTTTATTGATGATTTGTGGAGGCTACAAAGTCGACTTGTGAGGTAATAACACTATGTTATATTTTAAGTGTTTTTTTTTACATTAACATTGTTCTTTTTCACTAAATTAATTAAATATGACTTTCAATTATAGGTTTATGTATGTGCCTGCTCCTCATACTAGTCAAGTTCTTGCTGAATTGTTGGTTGAATGTTTAATGGATTGGAATCTAGATAGAAAAGGTTCTACTTTGACGGTTGATAATTGCACTACAAATGATGCTATGATTGAACGCATTTTAGACAAGATTTCACCTAGGTCTCTTATTTTGGGTGGCCAATTGTTTCATATGCGATGCTGTGCACATATATTGAATTTGATTATGAAGGATAGTTTGTCCATAATTGCTAATGCCATTGAAAAAGTCAGAGAAAGTGCTAATTTTTGGATAGCTACACCTAAAAGAGAAGAGAAATTTATAGAGACATGTGCTCAATTGAATATTCCATTCAAAAGAAAATTAGTTGTTGATTTAGAACTAGGTGGAATTCTACATTTTTAATGCTTCAAGAAGTCATACAATACAAAGATGTATTTGATCGTTTATCACAACGAGAGAGTCAATATAAAGTTTTGCCTAACNCACATGATTGGCAAATGGCAAATGAAATTTGCCAAAAGTTGGAAATATTTTATGATGTGACACTCTTGTTTTCTGGTACCTCTTACCCAGCTGCCAACATTTTCTTTCCAAAGGTATGTGANATTAAGTTGGCTTTGATGGAATGGCTTAACTCCCCCAATTCTATTATTCACCAAATGGCTGCATCAATGGTTTTAAAGTTTAACAAGTATTGGAGTATGATTAGTGGAGTGATGGCTATAGGTATTGTCTTAGATCCCAGGTACAAAATTGATTTGTTGGATTATTTTTTCCCTCAAATATATCTGATTGTGAAATTGAAAAGGTGAAGATTCTTTTTAAGGATTTGGTAAGAGAGTATGAAATGTGCATGTAAGGTAAGAAGTCAGTTTCTTCATGTCAAAATCTGAACATAAATGTAGGCCAAATTGTTGATGGAAGAAAAGATGCTTGGAGGAGAGATTTTGCAAAACATCATATTGCAAAGAAAAATGAACCACCAAATTATAAGTTAAAACTTGATTATTACTTGGAGGAACCGTCACTACCAGATTCAGATGAAGAATTTGACATTTTAATTTGACACTTACAAATGATTGCAAGAGATTTTCTAGCCATTCCTATCTCAACCGTTGCTTCTGAGTCTTCTTTTAGTACTGGTGGTCGATTTCTTACTCCACATCGGAGTAGATTACACCCAGACACTTTAGAGGCATTGATGTGTGTTCAAGATTGGCTATGGAGTGACATACAAGGTAATTAAATGAACAATTCAAATTACATATTTATATTCATTCAAATGATTGGCTATGACAA
>NC_028358.1:29885386-29887604 GCF_000741045.1 Vigna radiata var. radiata
TAAATCAGATTGGGCCCAAGCCCAAACGAAAGGGGTGATGGAAGGTAAAACAGAGGTTACGAGATAGAGGTTCCTTTTTTTTGTGTGGCCCAATAAGAGCCCAAACATTANCTAACCCTAAAAAAACCACAGGAACCCCTGTAGGGGTTCTTCTAAACCTTGGGCATTTACCAAGCTCCCAACTCAGGGATTTTCTCATTTCCAGCCANGAACCTCGAGNCCANCGTCGCCCAATGCTCGTCGCNGCCTCAGACAACCNGACNAGTCGCCGCAACAAGCCCTCCGACACCATCCAGACCTTCGNCNNCGACANTNACTCTTACGGGAANGAACACCATCACCNCCATNTNACAGCCACCGTCTCTGGCTGCCGTGAGTCGTAGCCTGAAATCCCAGTGACGGCGCTAACTGCCACCATGCCGTCGATTGCTCGCNCACGNNGTCGCTTACGTCNTCCAAATCAACTCCGACCACACCTCCCACGAAACCCCTAACCTTCCTTGCTTCGCGATTCATCCTCCTCTGTCGTCAACGATGATGGCGACCTCACCCTTTCACCGCCAAACGCTGCCGCCTAACTCTCCCCCTGAAACCGACAAACTCTGTCGTCGTGCTCCCTCATCCGTCGTGGGTTGTGCTCGAATCAGAGATACTCTCCCCTCCAAGCCCAAGGTCATTATTATCTGCAAACCCCAAGGCTTGTCGTTGGTTGCCGGAGTCACTACGAATCGGAACGGAGAGAAACCCTGCTCCACCACTGATCGCGCCTGAATCTATGATGTCTTCGCCTACCGACACCATGTCGTCACCATCAAGCACCTCCATAACCGACCATGAACAAACAGCCACCGTACATTTGCCAGTGAGAGCTCGAATCCTACTCGGTTTATGAGTGCCCTTTGAAAGTGGCTTTGATTGGGTGGGCTTTTTGTTTACTGATTGAATTCTATTGATGGTTTATATTGGGAAAAATAGTTTGAGCAATGGTGATTGTCTGATGAAGAAAAAACTGTGATGAAAATGGTTTTTGTTGTATGAATTTTCTGCGTTTCAGGTAGTTGTGGAGGAAAGGTTGTTAGCATAATGGAGGCACTTGTGTGTTTGTATATTGGGTAATATCGGGAAGAAACTNGAATTTTCTGCGTTTCAGGTAGTTGTGGAGGAAAGGTTGTTAGCATAATGGAGGCACTTGTGTGTTTGTATATTGGGTAATATCGGGAAGAAACTTAGTGCTCACAACACCATGCTCAACAATACAACAGTGCATTCATCAGCAACATACGACAATTTTTCATAACGGGGAATAGAAAATTACCTCTTGGAGCTCTTGTAATTGATCCTGGATATCTCTGGTGATCTTAGATCGGTGAGAGCAACCAAACTCCTCGAGGCAGCTTCTGCTCTGTGATTTTTTTTGTAAGCCGAGATCCTCAAAACGATTCCCCCCCCCGAAAGCTCTCTCTTCCACCTTGCTCCTTAACCAATTTTGCTTCCCCCTTCCACCACCACCAATTCTGTTTTTTCTATCCTTGCCAACTCACCACCTCCTGTTCCCTCACACGCAACACACACCATTCGAATCTTTCTCCTTCCACCTGTTTTCGACACGTTTTTTTTTCCTTTTTTTTTCCTTTTTTTTTCTTTTCTTCTTTTTTTTTTCTTTTTTTCCATCCATTTTCGTTTCTTTTTTTTTCGTTTTCTTTTCTTTTCTTATAGTTTTTTTTATTTACTATTTTTTTTTCAAAAAGAAAATAGAAAATCAAATTAAATAAGATAATAAGAAACTAAATCATAAAAAAAAACACTAAGAATAATAAAACAAAAATAGCAAAGAAAAATAAAATAAGACACAAATAAAAATAAATCCTACTATTTAGTCACCCAGAGTAAAAGCTAAGTAAAGATAGAAACACTAATTTCGTCTGAGTTTCAAATGAGAAAGAGAAAGAATAGAAACTTGAACTGGACCTAAGGGCCAATATGGAAACTGGGCTTTGGGGGCAATATGGAACTTGGGCTTTGGGGCCGGTATGGAAATTGGGCTTGGAGGCCAGTGTGGAAACTGGGCTTTAGGGGCCAATATGGAAACTGGGCTTGGAGGCCAGTGTGGAAACTGGGCTTTAGGGGCCAATGTGGAAATTGGGCTTGGAGGCCAGCGTGGAAACTGGGCTTTAGGGGCCAATATGGAAATTGGGCTTGGAGGCCAGTGTGGAAACTG
>NC_028358.1:29888322-29894748 GCF_000741045.1 Vigna radiata var. radiata
GGGCCAATATGGAAATTGGGGTTGGAGGCCAGTGTGGAAACTAGGCTTTAGGGGCCAATATGGAAATTGGGCTTGGAGGCCAGCATGGAAACTGGGCTTTAGGGGCCAATATGAAAATTGGGCTTGGAGGCCAGCGTGGAAACTGGGTTGTAAGGGCCAATATGGAAATTGGGCTTGGAGGCCAGTGTGGAAACTAGGCTTTTGAAATTTTGAAATTCTTGAAATTCGTAAATTCGTGAAATATTTTGTTAATTTTTAACATAAATTTGATTTTTGGAAAGACAGTAAGGCATTGAAGCCTTTCATTGCAAAGTGTTGAGATTTTGATGCTACTCTTTTTATACCATTCATATGAATGAAGAGGGTCACAATCCGAAAATTTTTCTTTTTGATTGATTGATGAAAACACTTGCTTTGTTTTCCATTTCTTTTATTTGAGTCAGTCATCTTGCTTGCAATCATCAAACTGGTCTTTATTTTCAATGTTTTGTGAAAACTGAGGAATGTCATGCATCCGAGGTCTTAAATTTGAGATTATTTCATTTTAACTTTTTTCCTTTCGAGACATCAGCGCACACATGCTTGAATTTGTTGGCAAGTGGAGAAATGAGAAGGGTTTAGAGGAGAATGGGATAATTGTATGGACAAGTCATTCCTCATAATCCTCAAAGGAGATGTGATATGAGAATGTTAGGGTGAACACGAGATACACAAAGGGTGCCCCAACTTGATATTATGGAAAATGAGCTGGGGTTTGGATTCATGAAAGTTAGGGTGAGAAAATTTCAAATGAGATTTGGAAAGCTGCCCCAGTCTTGAAGTTATGGATTGATGAAAAACTTGTGTGAGATTCAGAAAGCCACCAAAGTTATTGATCATTGAGTGCTCTTATTTGCATCATGAGTTGACTCCTACCTGATGACAACCCTTGCTTGGGGATGATTTTGAAAAAAGAATTTATTTTTGGCTCAAATAGGGTGACAATGGATATAATTTTGCTTTTAGGTAAAAACAAGAAGGCCACACATCATTTTGAACTCTGATTGCTTTATTTTCAAAAGATTAATTTTGCGACTGGATGACCTCAACATGAGTCGTTTTTTTTTTTCTTTTTGAAAGTTTTTTTTTTTAGACTGCTCTTTCGGGTTTTCAATCTAGTGGGCTTATTCTTCTTTTTTTATTTTGATTTTTTTTCAATGGATTCAGGGATCACCTTACTATCACAAGCAAGAAGTTTTTTGGCCAGACCAAATTGCCACAGTGTAAAGGTTTTTGCTACAGAGGTCAGTGACAGTGTTTATTAGGGAAAATCCTTTATTTTGGAAAAGTGAAGGGTGAAGGTTTTCAAACAACATGTGCACAAATGTCTTGAGAAAAATATCAAATTGTTATTTTTGATTAAACATTTGACCTCGGAAAAGTCTGACACTGCAACTTTTGCTTTTTGTCATCTTTTTTCATTTTTTGTCTTTTTTTTTTTTTTGAAAAATAAGACTTTGACGAATTGCAAGAAAGATAAGCGACTCAAGATTGCCTCCATTTTTTTTAATTTTGTTATTTGCGACTTTTGTTTTCTCCATGACACCCTATTAGGACATGATTTCCAGTAATCCTTGGTGAAAAAACACGTAATGGAAGTTCACACCAAAAGTCATGGATGAAAGCACAATATCAATGAGCATGGTATTTACAGAAGGACAATTCAAAACATTAGCAAAGTAACATCAGTTTCACTTTTTACACTGACCCATGCTTTCCCATACAAACCTAGAGTTCTCTTCATTTGTCCATGGCATTCGCAGAGGCGAACTCACACCTTGCCACGGTGTTGTATTGACTTTCTTCAAACTTTAGGCATCCTGAATCGATCAAAGATTGCACTTTATGCTTTAGAGCCTTGCATGCCTCTGTTGAATGCCCACACGCTCCTTCATGATAATCACACCTGGCATTTATGTCATAGTTCTTTGGGTAAGGAGGTCGTACAGGCCTAGTGGGACAAACCTTTATGAGGTTATTGCGAAGAAGATCTGGTAGTAACTCCGTATAGGTCATGGGGATAGGAGTGAAATTGACGACTTTCTCATTCCGGTTGTGATTTCTCTGCTTAATGGTTCAGTTGGAACCACAGGAATGCGCCATCTGGGAATAGGCAGTAAAATGCGAATTATTTATTCGTTCTTTATTCTTCTCATGTCGAGGACCATACTCATTCAGACAAGCTACCAGATTTGGATCTTGTGCAATTTTTCCACTTCTTATGCCACCCTCGACCCTTTCTCCAATTACCACTATATCAGCAAAACCCGAGGAGACACTGCTTATCATGTGCTCATAAAATGGTGGTTGTAGAGTATTCAGAAATATGGTGGTCATCTCTTTGTCACTCAGAGGAGGTTCTACTTGATCAGCGATTTCTCTCCATCTTTGGGCATATTCTCTGAACGATTCAAATTCTTTCTTCACCATACTCTGTAGTTGTACTCTGTCAGGTGTTAGATCCTTATTATATTCATACTGCCTTAAGAATGTGTCAATGAGATCTTTCCATGAGTAGAAGTGGGTTGCTTTTAAGCGCATGTACCAATTTAGAGGCACACCAGTTAAACTTTCCTGGAAGAAGTGAGTCAAAAGTTTTTCATCATGAGCATAGGCTGTCATTTTTCTGCAGTACATGGTTATGTGGCTCCTTGGGCAGGTGTTTCCCCGATATTTCTCAAACTCTGGCAACTTGAACTTTGGAAGTATCACCACATCAGGAACTAAGCATAGTCTTCTAGCATCTCCAAATTCAAACACATCTTTGCCCTCTATGGCTCTCAACTTCTTCTCAAGCATTTCCAATTTTTCAAAATCTGTTGGTGTAACGGCATAAGGTGAAGATTTCATCTCGGGTGATTTTGACATTATCACGTTCGCCATGCCTGCCTGGATTGTCTCCCCATGAATTATGGCAGTGTCTACCCCAAGCTTGTCTTTTGCTTCAACTGCGTTATCTTCGACCTCTTGGGTGTCGGCATGTCCCAAGTCCTCTACTGAGGGTGTAGGGAAAGTCTGCGCCTCTGATACTCTTGGTTGCGGTTGTGGTGCCAGCAAATCTGCAGGGCTTCGTAATGCATTCAGAGCCTCTAGGATTTGACTCATTTGTCCTTTCAGCTGTTGGATATCGGCTTTCATCCCTTCTTGAACTTCTCCTTGGTTCTCCATGATTTTTCACTGGTTAGTGTCCTTTAGGGTGTCTTGGAAACTTAGCCGTATTTTTATTCTTAAACTGAATTTCATTAGATGAAATAAATTAAGAAGAAGAAAAATAAAAATGAAAAAGAAAAGAGAAAATACAAAATAACACAATTACTATAGCCAGAAATTATAAAGATGTGAAAACATTGCCAAACGTATAATCTGGAAATTAACATGAAACAAAGTCAATAGGATGGTTCATAAAACATCCACAACATTCAAGTTCATCACATTGAAGGTACAAAATCTTGATCAACTATCACGAGCCCTAGCCATCACATTCTTCATTTCTCTCATCAGCTTATTGCAGTAACTGAGGAAAGTTTTAACCTTCTTAGGTGGGTTAAAGATCGGCATTGCAGACTCAGCATCTTCTAGTAACCCAGGGACATCTTTAATGGCTTCATTAGCAAGGGAGGCTAGCTGTGAGAAACTGCTCCTTCAGTTCTCTGTAACCCGCCTTTGTTCGACGATACACTCCCTCATTTGATTTATCAACTCTCGATGTTTCTACTCTGCTTCAGCCCGATGCCAACGTTCCTTCTTCAATTTTGTCACTGCTGCTTTCGCTTGTTGCTCAGCGTCATCCACTCTAATATGAATTTTGTGCAGGTCCTCCAGTGCTTTTTCCTTGTCCTTTTTGAATTCATCACACATCTGCTTCATAACACGCTCTGATATCTCAACTGTATCATATTCCCGTACTTTCAAGGCTAGCTCAGTTTTGACCGCTACCAGTTCTCTCCTTTGTTTTAATAACAACTCTTCACACACTTCATAATTTTCCACACTATCTTGCTTGAAATTCGCGTAATCGCGTTGTAGATTCTAAAGATTACCAGTCAACTTGATATTTTCTAGTTTCATCCGCTCTAATTCGGCCTTCAACAGTTGCACTTCCTCATCTTCAGCTTTTTGATGCTGCTCTTCACAATCCAGATTAAGAGAAATTAACTCGAAAGGCAACCGCACTGTCTTAACCCTCTCTGCAATCCAATGATTATAAGGAATTCTCTCATCAACAGCCCATGGCCTTGGGTCCCTTTCTGCACGAACAACGTTGCCCCCAAGCATCCTTAATTTGACACAACGCCTCAACAAAGGTTCCTTTCTCATAATATATTTGCAATGTGGCCAGAGATGCAGGTGTAGGTGCTCCTCTCATAGGATACCCAAATTGCCTTTGTGCTAACACAAGATTGTAGTTAATACAACACTGGATACCCATGAGGGGCACATTAGGGTACCTCCCGCAATAATATATGATTTGCGATCTTTGCATCCAAAGGACATTCCATTTAATTTGCTCCACATTTAAGTTTGCACAGAGTTGCGCCCATTCATTTGTCCCTTTCATATTTGGTTTACATTGTAGTAGCTCATCCACGGGACATGTGGCATTCAAGGCATTCTCAATCACCCGAGAGACAAACCACACATACAACACTGGCAGACAACATAACATTTGTCCTCCCTTTTTCTCATAACAATGATTAAGGGTCCCATAAACTTCAGCTAGGACAACGGTGACCGGATTCTTAGAGCGATCTTTGTATCCCACAAATGCATTTATGGAGGCGTTGTCGATGAAGTTCTGGACGTTGGGAAAAAGCATTACACCATAAAGGAGAAGGGCCAATACATCCATAAATGTTTCCCACCTTTCTTCTTCAGCCAAACGATGTAGGTATACCTCCAAGTATCCCTGAGGAAGGCCCCTCACTTTTCCCCTGGTTGTGAATTCCCTTTCCAACTACATAGGGTGTATTTTTACGATTCTTGCTAGCTGCAGGACATGGATATACTGCCCAAGGTAGTTGTATGGAGTTTTTCCCTCAAGAGGTATACCTAAGATTTGCTCAAATTCTTCCACTGTTGGCACCAATTGGAAATCCCGAAAAGTGAAACATCTCAGTGGTGGATCATAATACTGGGCTAAGGTGGTGATTGCTGATGTTTGAACTTCCACCTCTATCAGGCTCAACAAATTCCCATACTCCCGCCTGAATGCATCTTTTTGGGTAGTATTCATTTTCTCCACCAGTTCCCTCAAACCATTCATATTACCTTTCTTTGCTTTGATGTTTATCCTTCCCTTCAAAATGCCTGAACTTGAAACCCACTTGACTTCAGACCTCATGTTAATTTCCATTTTATCTCGAAGGTTTAGTCACAAATTTATAATTTCCTGACTAGAACCAATGACAAGACCATAAAACGCATGAGAAAGAGGAAGAAAGAGAGGAAAAAACAAATAAAATGGTGACATGTACAAGGTATTAAATTTTATTAGAAAAAAATGAGGATTACAAGGTTGCACACATCTCCCTTTGTGCCCTAAATAAAGGTTCGGCGCTTCATATTGGGGGTCAAGTATATGCAACCTCACAAGGATAGTCTCTTGAACCTAGAGGTCGATGGTCANTAGAGCTATGGCCCCCTTCATAGTATCTCCATAACAGTCGAGAAATCAACTAGGTGCGGAGACACAAATGAAAAGAACAGCCTCTAGCTGGAGTTCTCACGATAGCCAAACAGGAAGTACATCCCAGAGTGACACCGCTACACAACTCCTCTAATTCTAAGTTACGCTCAGACCCGGGTATAGGGCCCAACTCAATAGATGCACAAAGTGTGTGTGTGAAGGGAGAATGCAATGCACCCAAACCCTCACCTGCAAAACAACCAGAAAATTTTCCCAGGCAGATATAACATGTTTTCTAGCCTAAGGTTCAATATTCAACAGTTATTGCAGTTATTCCAAATATAAAGCATAGATAGAGGAAAGGGAAAGAAAAATACAAAGCAAAACCACATCTAATTCGCGCATCTAATTAAATGGCCTGACTCTCACATGTCCCCAGTGGAGTCGCCATCTGTCGCAACCGGAAAATCTCGACGGGACGACGATCCAAAAAAGAAAACGATTTGAAAAAGAGATTTAGAGTCGCCACCATAGTTTATTTTGGAAAACTACGGAAAAACCATAAAATGATAAGGCAAGGTCTGCGAAAACTGAATTTCGGGTTCGGGAGTTGGTTACGTGTGGGGAAGGTATAAGCACCCCACAACGCCTGCCCTAAGGTAGTACCTTTAATTAAATACGCGAATTTGATGTGGTTTGCTAAATGTTTAATTATCCCTAAAATAAAAATGTAAAGAAACAAAAATATTTTTTAGTTTTTT
>NC_028358.1:29896493-29899429 GCF_000741045.1 Vigna radiata var. radiata
GAATTTTCTGCGTTTCAGGTAGTTGTGGAGGAAAGGTTGTTAGCATAATGGAGGCACTTGTGTGTTTGTATATTGGGTAATATCGGGAAGAAACTCAGTGCTCACAACACCATGCTCAACAATACAACAGTGCATTCATCAGCAACATGCGACAATTTTTCATAACGGGGAATAGAAAATTACCTCTTAGAGCTCTTGTAATTGATCCTGGATATCTCCGGTGATCTTAGATCGGTGAGAGCAACCAAACTCCTTGAGGCAGCTTCTGCTCTGTGATTTTTTTTGTATGCCGAGACCCTCAAAACGATTTCCCCCCCCCCGAAAGCTCTCTCTCTTCCACCTTGCTCCTTAACCAATTTTGTTTCCCCCTTCCACCACCACCAATTCTATTTTTTCTATCCTTGCCAACTCACCACCTCCTGTTCCCTCACACCCAACACACACCATTCGAATCTTTCTCCTTCCACGTGTTTTTGACACGTTTTTTTTTCCTTTTTTTTTCTTTTTTTTCTTCCATTTTCGTTTTCTTTTCTTTTCTTTTCTTATAGTTTTTTTTTATTTATATACAATTTTTTTTCAAAAAGAAAATAGAAAATCAAATTAAATAAGACAATAAGAAACTAAATCATAAAAAAAAAACTAAGAATAATAAAACAAAAATAGCAAAGAAAAATAAAATAAGATAAAAATAAAAATAAATCCTACTATTTAGTCACTCAGACGAAATTGGGTGTTGACACCCTTGTACTCCATAACTTCTAATTGCATCAATGAAATCTTTTTCTTGAGGGAAATATGCCCCAGCTGCCATTTATATTCTTTCATACTTGTAGGTTCTTTGAAGGTCCCAAAATCTCCATATCGGGTTGTTTCAACATTTGAGTCATCACTTAAATAAATATTGTCACAACTATCAAATTCTCACTCGCTATCAGATAATCCCCTAGCCTGTACATGCTTCTTTTGAGCAGTACATCCACTTGTTGTTCCCACTTCAACAAACAAACTAGCTTTTCAGTGCTCTTCTTGAGGTTGTTCATCTCCATGCACACTAGCATCCACCAAATCATCTTCATCAGACCCATTTCAACTAGTAACATCAAACTCATCCTCACCATCCCCTACTCCACCACCAACATCATCCTCACCATCCCCTACTCCACCACCAACATCATCCTCATCAAGTTCAGCAACTTCCTCAACCTCCTTAACTACAACAACTTCATCAACCTCCTTACCATGTTCACAAACTTCAGGAAATCCTCCTACACCCTTCGGAAGTTCTTCCTCGCCAACATCATCAACCTCAGCTTGAGCAACCTCAACTTCACCATGTTCACAAACTTCAAGAACATCTCCTACACCCTCAAGAAGTTCTTCCTCACCAACTTCATCAACCTCATCTTGAGCAACCTTAACTTCACCATGTTCACAAACTTGAGGAACATCTCCTACACCCTCAGGAAGTTCTTCCACACCAACTACATCAACCTGAGCTTGTCTAACCTCAACTTCATCAACCTCAGCTTAAGCAACCTCAACTTAACAAACCTCAACTTCACCTACCTCGGGTTGACCATCATATTCCAACATATGAATATAATCAGGTTCGGATACCATGTGAACCACAATCAAATGAGCTTAACCATTCAATATAGCAATGTTCACCACATGACATGCACCTTTGTCATCACTTAACAATTCCAACCTATCTTCTAATACAGAACCGCCTAGGGAATACCACAACTCCTTAACATTTCTATAACCCATCTCATTTAGTATGGCCCTTATTTCAAAATAACTCCATCTGTTTGTGTCAATGATCAAGGTATTAGTTTCACCTCCATGATATCTAAATGACCCAACATTTAGAAACTTACCCTCATGGTGAAACACCACCTTAATATCATAGTTGGACATTTTGTTTAATGTTCAACTATAAAATGCCTATATAAAAGTAATTGTCAGACTACATTTTAAACATGCTACATTACCACCCACTATTACAGGTGTAGTCATAGCAACTTAATCACAAGCAATAAGTGTTTGATGTACAACTATTACACGTTTAGTGATGCTTAAATAAATATGCATGAACCACAGAATAAACAAGCAAACACATAATAATTAATTTCATATTAAATGGGGGACCAAAGACATACAAACAGTGCGCACAACGTCATCAAACAACATAAAGAACGGGACCACAACAAAGGAAACAAAACACAGTAGGGGACCACAACACAACACACTGAGGGGACAACAAGGCAACATACTTCAATGGGGGACCCCAACAACGTAAAATAACTCATAAAAAACGCACCTTTCACCTTTTCGCTTCGAAGGAAGACGACGCTGACGAACCGTATATGCTTCCCCACCACAATCACTGACAAACCCTACTCCTTCACCAAGTGTTTTCGATCATAAATCTCCTTCGAAGAAACCAAGCAATTGACCTCGAAACCTACCCTATCTCACAAAACGAACAAAACCAAGCCATTGAACCCTCGAAAAAAACATTCTCCAATTTAACTATGCCCTATTTTTTTCCCAATTTAATTTACCCCATTTAAAAAACCCTAATCATTTTATTTTACCAATTACACGTACTATATTCTCTGCCTGCCACATCAACTCATTTTAGGCGAACTAAATGACACGTCAACGTTTCTTGGACACCTCACATGCACATTGACTTCAACGTTAACTTTTTTTTAACTTCGTTAATGGATAGGACTGATTTGATACAATTTCTACATCATAAACTTTTGAAAGCATGAACAAAACTGAACAATAGCACTTAACTTAGAGACAAACAAAACATTTAAACTTTATTATTATTACTATTATTACTATTATTATTATTAACATTATTATCATTATTATTATTATTAATATTATTATTATTATTATTATTAACATTATTATTATTA
>NC_028358.1:29899869-29919980 GCF_000741045.1 Vigna radiata var. radiata
TATTATTATTATTAACATTATTATTATTATTATTAACATTATTATTATTATATTATTATTATTACTATTATTATTATTATTATTATTATTATTATTATTATTATTATTATTATTATTATTATGATGATGATGATGATAATGATGATGATGATGATGATGTTGATGATGATGTTGCTTGGACAATCCATGTTTAGAGTAGAATAAGAAAGGATAACCAACCTTCGATGCCACTGTAACAGATAAGAAAAACAAATAAAAGATAGGTTATTCTAGTGACAACTAAAATTATTTTACGAAAAAATATGATTGTTTAAACGTTCATTCACACTTCATTGGATTAGTGACGCAATATGTTCAGGAAAATGAAAAGAAACGATTTTGGAAATTAAAGAGAGGGTAGAAAACTAAAATAGAGGGGGAGAGATATTTCTAGACGGTTAGAAAATAAAAAACATAAATATTAGATAAAGAAAATAATTAAAATAAGGACAAATCAGAAAAAACAATTGATAAGAAAAATAATTATGGTTGAAGTACTATGAAAATTTAGAAATTATAAATAATAAAAATTAGATGGAGTTTTTTTTTATTATTATTTGATAAACGCCCTGGCATCTTAAATTAGTTGTACTTAATTGGAAATTTCTGGTAATTCAGGATGTGCCTACAGACTCACCCGTTTGTTTCTTACTGAGGTTGTTAATTAGTGCGTTTGTCCCTTCCGTTAGAGTATTTAATTAATTAACGAATTAAATGCATTGAATTATTTCAATTTCGTAAATTTAATTAATGTAATTAATTTAATCACCTTAATTAATTTAATTAACTTTATTAATTGATTAGCCTAATTAATTTAAATAATTTAACTTATGTAATTTATTTATCTTATTTAACTAAATTAATGCGTTAAATAAATGAATTTAATGAATTACACTATTTAATGAATTAAATAATTTAAATTATTAAATATTTTATCGATGTAATTAATTAAATAATTTAATTGACGCAATTAACAAAATAATTTAATTTATTAATCATTAATTTCTCTCGGTTTCTTTTTTTTTGTACTGTTTAATTTTAAAAAACTGCAATTAAGTTTCTTAATTTAAATAAAATATTTATATAATTTTCTAAATTCTATTTTTATCATCATAATCAGTCTATATATACATATAAATTAAATGTTAATAACAAGTGAGTATAATAGAAAAAGTAATAATTAATATTTCCTTAAATTTTTGAAAGTGACTAGAAAATTTTCAAATTTCTCTAGAAATAGAAATATTAGTAAGTTAATTAGTTTCTTTTTTTCTTTATATTACTATTTGTAGGTTGAGATGATCTCAAATCTTAACATCTAAGTTCCTTTGTAAAATTTATGTGAAATGATTTGATGGTTAAGCCTAGAGCCGTAAAAATGGGTCACAATCCGAGAGTTAATCAGGCCCGTCACGGGTTTGGGGCGGGTTGGGTTTGAAAAATACAACCTACTTCTATACGGGTCAGATTTCAACCCGGTTCATTTAGATCCGGCTCATGCGGGTTGAACCCGTGGTGAGCCGGGTTGGCCCACCAACCCACCTACCTAATTTTATTTTTCTAATTTATTATTTTATTTATGAAAACCTAAAAAATAAGATCCTTTCTTCACTCACTGTGTATACCAAAAAAGTAACATGTGCTCTCACAAATCACTCTCAGGATACTTCACTGAAATTCTTCAAGAAGCAGGTAAAACACCCTTCCTTTTTTCTTCTCTTTTCTCCACATTTTTGTTTTCTCACTTCTCTTTCTTTTTTTTTTCAAAAACCCTATAATGACAAAANTAGGGGTTTGCGAATTTGTTTTTTGTTCTGGGGGATTTGAAGACATGGAATGATTTTTTTCATGTTGTGACATGCTTGTATCAGATTTTGTTCAATTTATTTAAACAATTTGGGTATACATTATTTGAACAAGCTCTTTTTGATATCTTTGAATTTGGGAAATTATGTTACAGATTAAACTATTAATGTTGATGTTATTGAGTACTGGTTCTCTTTTTATTTACTAATATTTTTTTATTGATTGTCGGAATTGTGCTGATATTAGGAAAATCTTTATTAGTGAATTTAGAGAGAACAAGAACAAGGGTCAAGGGTTACAACAATTGATGTGATCAACTACATTCAGGTTGGTTTGACATTCAGGATGATTTAAGACAACAAAATATTGTGGATTTATCTATTCAAGATTTTAATATCGTAAATGGATAAGGAACAAAAAATGATGAATATAAGAAACTTAGTTGTATGTTTTTTGTGTTTGTTTTTGGATGACATTTGGATTATATTATACTTTTTATTATTATTTTGAATTGTCTTTAACATAATTATTTGGGTGTGAAATTTGTTTAAATTTAAAATATAGAAAGTTTGTATTTTTTTTATTTTAAAAAAAAATATAATTAAATGGGTTAGTGAGCCAACCCGCTTACCCACCAACCCGTGGTGGGTCGGGCCAGATTCAAGTTTTTCTGGCTCGCTAATAAATGAGTCGGGTTGGGTTGGCTCACTAAGTGACCAACCCGTGGTGGGCCAGGCCGGGTCGAGCCAGGTTACCACAACTCTAGTTAAGCCCCTACTTTCGTTGGGGAAGATTCGACACATACATAAATCTCCATACTTTGTAAGATATTGTCCGCTTTGGGTCAGACCCTCGCGAATTTGCTTTTGGTACCACTCCGAAAGGCCTCTTACTAATAGAGGTATCTAATTTTATATACACTTATATACCTCCATTGGTAATAGGCCTTTTGGAATTGTACCAAAAGAAAATCCGTGAGGGCTTGGCCCAAAGCGGGCAATATCATACCAAGTGTGGAGATCTTTGTGTGTCTTGAATCTTTCCCATTAGTGGTATCAGAGCTTTATGCTCTGAGTATCGAGAAAGAAAAAGAGAGCGGAGAGAGTCAAACACCGTGAGAGAAAAAGTGAGTGCTTGATTTTTTTTTTTTTTGTGAGAGATGGCAAAGGTTGTCAATGGTATGAGTGTGCCACAATTGACGAGAAAAACCAATTATGATAATTGGTGCCTATAAATGAAGGCGTTATTGAGATCCCAAGACGTTTAGGATACGGTGGAAGACGGGTACGTTGAACACTATGCGGATGAATATCAGACGGTGGCACAGATAGCAACATTGAAGAAAAAACGTGCAAGAGATGGGTCAACATTGTATTTTCTCTACAACGCAGTAGATGAGTCGGAATTCGAAAAAATAGTGAATGCCAAATCAACAAAGGAAGCCTGAAAGATATTGGAGGTTGCGTATAAAGGTGACAACCGCGTTAGACAAGTCTGAATACAAGCTCTAAGAGGAGAGTTTGAATAGTTGAAGATGGAGCCCAAAGAGCATATAACCGAGTACATAACTCGGGTGGAGAAGGTGGCCAACCAATTCAGCAGGAATGGAGAACAAATGCCATCTAGCCGAGTTGTGGGAAAAATTTTGAGATCCCTTACAAAAGATTTCAAAAGTATCGTGTGTGCCATCGAAGAATCGAAGGGCTTGTCGGTTCTCACAATTGTTGAATTGTGCATTTAAACTTTTAGAAACTTTTGAAATGTAATGTCTGATGATGCATATTTACATAACAATTTTATGTGATTGATGATTTCTCAAAAGAATTCTAAAACTTAGTTTGTAAAACTCTTCTTTTGTTGTAATAAGATTTGCACATGAAATTTTATATTGGTTTGTTTGATAGCACAAACTAAGTCCAATTCTTAATCAACTAATTAAGTTTTACGATTTTGACTTCAACGACTCCTGGCTAAAGACAACCAAATATTATTTGGAACTCAATCACTTTTGACTAATAACTCAGGTATTTTTTTGAACACAACCATTCTTAGCTAAATAACTTAGAGTATTATTTGGAATTCAACAACGTTTGACTAATAATGATTACTATTTTTTACACTAGTCAATTTTAACTAAGCAAACAGGGTTTGTAAAAAATTGTGATCTAAAAGATCACAAGGCTTGCTTACTAAAGATTACTAAAGAGAAGATCGATGTCTTTCAATGTATACAAAGGATCCACACTCTTCTATGTTGCTAAATGAACATAACCATGTTCTTATAAAGATTTTATGAGCCCAAAAGGATTTAAGTTTATATTTTAGCAACACTTAAATACTTTGCAATTCATTTTCCTCCATATTCTACTTGAAAGGATAAAAAATTATAAAGAAAATAGAAGAGATAATTGTTGAAAATCCATTTCAGGCCATTGAAAGATTCAAAAGTGAGATGACCATGTCTGTTGACCAAGCTAAAGTGTAAATGTGTGGTAAATGTGCTCCATGCAACATTAAATTCTAAACTTATCTTTGAGTAACATGCCAATAACCTAGAGGAATTATCAACCCTAGGTGACATAACATTTTTTTCAAGTTGGAGTAAAATCATAGATAAATAACTAGATGCCCTAAATAATGACCAATGTGCATAATGACCAATGTGCCTTACATAAACCCCAAAATAATATGCTACAAGCTCTTGATATACAAAGAAGCTCGATCAATATTTTAGAAAAATTAGAAGTTAAAAGAAAAAGGGAGGGTTACAACAAAAGAAGTAAACAAACCTAGGTTTATATGGGAAGGCCATTATGCAACATGGTTAGTTAATGAAGTCTTAGTCAAGAAGGGTAATGGTAAATGGAAAATTTGCATGACATCGATGTCAACAAAGTGTGCTCAAAAGATTTATACCTTATTGTCAACACCCATTTTTGTGCGGTTGAATAAATAATAGAACTTGTTTTTATTTTTGTCTTATTTTATTTTTATTTTGTTATTTTCAATTTTTATTTTACTATTTGGTATTTGATTTAATTTTTTATTTTTTTATTTGATTTGATTCTTTTTTGGAAAAAGAAAAGAAAAAAAGAAGAAAAAAAACGAAAAGGAAAAAGAAAAAAAAAAAGAATAAAAGAATAAAAGAGAAAAAAGGAAAAAGAAAAAAAAAAGGAAAAAGGAAAAAGAAAAACAAAAGGAAAAAAAGGAAGGAAGGAAAAAAAGAAAAAAAAAGGGGTGCATGGGAATAAAATGAAAAGAAAAGAATGGTGATTAAATAGGAGATTACCTTAGAATATTTTCGAAATTTTGTTTTATTTGATAATAATTCGAATCAACATTATGATAATCATTACAAGAAATAATTAAAAATAATATATTGATTGTTATATTCAGTTTCTTCCTAAATAGAAAAATATGATTTTAATTTGATTTATTTTTCTTCAATCAAGACCATTTATTTCCCTATTTTGCTAATTGACAATTAATTGGCCATTAAGGCAAGATCACAATAATATTACAAATGGGTGTATATAAATATGCACCTTGTAAACAAGAAAAGGAGATGAGAAAAATCCAATTTCAGAAAGATAACATAAGGGAACAAAAAAAAGGAGTGGGGCAAAGAGACACGTGCACAAATGAATGAACAACTTCCTGTGGAAGCTTTTTGTGGTGCAGTGAGGACCTTTAAGGCAGCTTCAAAAGGGTAGAGATCAATTTCCTGGTTATATTTCATTTCCCATTCTTATTGGACTTTTTGTTTTCATTTTTATTTTCTTTGTTTTTATTTCTTTGGTTTCGGTATTTTGTTTTATTATTGATGGTTTGCTGTACTCGTTTTTTAATAAAAATACGAAATATAAGTAAATAAACAAAAAGGAAAAAGGAAAAATAAAAAAAAAAACATATAAAATATTAAAACCACGAAAATTGTTATAGCATTTAACATCTTTCTTTTTAAATATTGGTTTTTAAGTAAAATAAATAAATTGTAAATTGTAAAAATGACCTTAGTGTGCTTTTAACATTTAATAAATACTATTTTAATTTATTTGTTAACTTTTCTAAAAAATGGTTATGTAAATAATTTGGTTGTTTATTTCAATAATACAGTTTTAAATATCATTTTCATATAATAAAATTACATAAGAAGATAAAATAAAATTAATAAAATAACAAAAAATAATAAAAAACCAAAAAGGTAAAAGTATAAAAATAATAAAAAATGTTTTAAGGGTTTAAGCACATGTGTGATCGCACGCATCGTCCTTGTGTTAAAAAACCTTTTCCTTCCTTTTCATAAAAAATTAAAAATGTTTTAAGGGTTTAAGCACGTGTGTGATCGCACGCAACGTCCTCGTGCTAAGACCTTCTCTCTTTATAAAATTAAAAAATATATTTTAAGGGTTTAAGCACGTGTGTGATCCACGCATCTTCCTCATGCTAAGACCTTTTCTCCTTTTATAGAATTATCAAATATGTTTTAAAGGGTTAAGCATGTTTGTGATCGTAGGCATCATCCTCGTGCTGAGATCTTCCATCCTTTTAATAAACTATCATAAATGTTTTAAGGGTTTAAGCACATGTGTGATCGCACGCATCATCCTTGTGCTAAAACCTTTTCTTCTTTTCTCTAAAAAAAATAATAAAAAAATATAATTTAAAGGTTAAAGCACATGTGTGATCGCACGCGTCGTCCTTTTGCTATAAAACCTTTTCGTCTTTCGTAAAAATAATTAAAAAATATGTTTTAAAGGTTTAAGCACGTGTGTGATCGTACGCATCGTTTTCGTGCTAAGACCTTTTCCCCTTTCATAAAAATATTTAAAAATATGTTTCAGAAGATTTAAGCACGTGTGTGATCGCACGCATCGTCATCGTGCTAAGACCTTTTCCCCTTTCATAAAAATAAAATAAAAATGTTTAAAGGTTTAAGCACGTGTGTGATCGCACGCGTCGTCCTCGTGCTAAGACCTTTACCCTTTTTATAAAAAAAATAAAATAAAATATGTTTTAAAGGTTTAAGCACGTGTGATCGCACACATCGTCCTCGTGCTAAGAACCTTTTCCCTTTTTTTAAATCAAATACCGAAATAAATATTTTCAAATAACAAACATTCTCTCATCTAGAACTACATAACCTTGATTTTTCATTTTCAATGAGAACACGTAGGAGCAAGGTCAATCCTTGTCGGGCTCAAAAATAGAAAAAAATATATGTTGTTTCTTTGTAGCGTTGTTTTTTTGGGATAGATAAGCATTTTGAAAACCACATCATCATTCGCGTATTTAATTAAAGGTATTGCCTTCGGGCAGGTGTTATAGGGTGTTAATACCTTCCCAACCTGTAACCGACTTCCGAACCCAAAATCTGGTTTTCGTAGACCATGCCTTATCATTTTATGGTTTTTCCGTAGTTTTCCAGAATAAACTATGGTGGCGACTCCAAAACATTTTTCAAAACTTGTTTCTTTTTTTGGTTCGTCGTCCCGTCGCGATTCCGGTTGCGACACTTATCAATATTTATTGACATATGGAAAGTGTCACAATACATAATAGGATAAGCTTCTTATATGCTTAGTATGAATGCAATCACATTCAAATCCATCTCTATGACAGAAAATTTGACACTTATAACAAAAATTCCAAATACTAAAGACTAATGAACAAGATCTTCAAAAATACGATTGATTACAACATAAAAGTATATGTAGGCAACATGATGCTTAAGTCAAACTCGTATTGACAACATGTCAATGATTTAAGGGGAGTCTTCTCTGCATCATGGTGATACAATAGGAGACTAAACTAAGAAACGAATATTTAGAGTTGAATGAAGCAAGCTTTTTAAATTTATATTGACTTATAAAGTAATAATCCATAATCCAACTCATGCAAAAGTCGAGAAAGTTCATATGAGATTCACCATGAAAAGAAGTCTTCAAGGAATTATTTGCTTCTCAATGAATACTATGTAAACCAATATATGAGAACTCCTTATTATAAACTTGACATATTAAAGTAAAGTCATCAATGTGACCCTCGTTTAAAAAAGAAACAAAGAATAAGTCTTTGCGTAATTTATTAGGGTAATCCTTAAGAATTGGAACTCATAACCAAGTGAATGAAAAAGTAGCACTTTATCTTGTCACATCAACTAGAAAAATGAAACCATATTTTTAAATTCATACATGTATTATTTAGAATAATTATATGATATGAGTTATAAAGTTATTGTTTAAATTAATTTTACGATACAAAGTTTTTGTATTGTTTACACGTCAAGATTATCTCCCACATCTTGACCTAATAATATTTAAGCACTAATTTCATATTAAGATGTCTTAGACACTTAATCTAGACCCATTTATATAAAGTTAACTGAAAGCTAAAATACATAAGTCTAAGGTATTGTATATTATACTTAAATCTTAATGAACTTGAAAATTGAAGCATTTATGCATACCTAGCTACCAAACAAAATATATAAAAAAATATAATTAAAAGACAAGAAGAAAAAGACATCATAGAACAAATTTAAAAATAAAAAAGAAAATATAAATGTCATATATTTATTTTTAACCTTATAAAATTATTTTTAAGGAATATAGCATGTGAAGTTGTTGTGCTTATATTTTAAAAGGATTGAAACACTCCACATATTCCCTATTAATATATTATTTATTGTCGATAAATAAGAAATTTCACATCAAAGGTTTTACCCACAACAAAGAGTTAGGTGTAATTTTCAAAATAATAATTTAGCTACTTATTAGGATGACAAATAGTTGAGTTTAGATATTTGACATTTATTGGGAATAAAGAAGATTGTTCCAAAAGAAGGTTTTATTGAGATAAATTGCCATAAATGTTATCCATTGTGTCATAATCCATAGGAAGAGAAACTTGTTGCATAACAATGGCATTGTTTCATCTTACTTAAGATGCCTTCTTTCTTCATTGAACTTTTCTCCACAGAATGGTTTCCCTTAAATCAACAACTCTTGGTCAACCTCTCTACCTCTTGCCGCAGAGCCCAATTCAAAGCTGGAGCACCAACCATTTATAATTAGTAGTTAATAAGAATGAAAAAATTATATGAACAAATCTTCATTAAACCACTTCTGTATATCATCCTCATATGCACATAATAATTTAAAATATTCAAAGTGAAAGAAAAAAAAGGGAATCATAGAATTTATTGGTAATATATCAAACATATAGAACACTTTTTACTTAAAAGATTTTAAAATAGTTCCTAACTTATGAGTTAATCTAACTCGTCACGCTTTCGAGTCAGATTAGATTAAAAAATTTAAATCTTTAAATGTGGGTCAAATTAGTCTCGACTTATTTATGTCGAGATCAAACAGATTCAAGTTGGATTGATCTGTAATCCATCAACAAGAATTTTTTTTTTCTACCGTTTGTTCATAACATATTTTTATTATACTATTTACTACTTCTAACTATGTAGGTGGACAATTTGATTCTATTAAATATTAGAATGTGTTTCAATAATATTTGAATAGTTAAGATGTTTAATTTACTTGTTTATCAAGTTGTTCATATTGAAACTTTAATTTTTAACTATTATCTTTATAATAATGTTTGGTAGAATAAGTGAATACTTTGTTTGTACTATTGTTATAAAATAATTAATTGATTTTATTTACTTTGATTGTACATTAATAAGTATATAAAATAAATTCAAAGAATAAAACAGTCTTGAGTAAGTAAACTCACTAGCTTATTAATTCTTGGTAGTTTTAGAAGCTGATTCATTTTTAACCCAACCTACAATGAGCCAACCAGTATTAGGAAGGTTGGCTAACTTTGACAATCTTATTTTTATCCAATTACCCATTTACAAACCACTAATAACATGACCTTTAACTTTCATAATATAACTAACAACTTACATACTTTTATAAAGTTACTTATTCCTAAATTATCAAAACTATACTTTTTTAAAGTAGCTATTTTAAAATTAAATTATCATGTCATATATGACAACTTTTAATTTAATAAAGCTTACAACATTTTTCTTACGAATTTATTCTAATTAAATTCTAAAGTAAAAATTATAATATTAAAGTAAAAGTGGTATTGATAATGATCATAAAGGTACAACAAAGTCAAAATATATAGGGTGGATAATCAAAATAGAAAAAACAAGAGTCCAATGATTTTTAAATAAATTATCATATTCAAGTTGCATAGATTGTTTCTATTTAGAACTTTGTAAGGCTTCTTTGACAGTTTAAGGAATAGTGTCAGTTACAGTGGTAATCTAGATTTTAGGTTCAAGAATCCAGACTTTGATCGTGTTTTCATTGGACGTTGATTCACATGTATGCCTTCAACATGCGGGGTAGGAGATGAAGAATTTGTGTTGGTTATAGGGGTTGAGGATAAGGATATGAGAGTATTGATAGAGGGATCAGAAGAGAAAGGTGGTGATAATTGGTAAAAATAATGGGTAAAGACTCATTAGACGATTTAGTTGGAACAATTAATAGGAGATGCATATCAGCAATGAGCTATAAGCTAAGAAGAAACATGCATGAGATTGAAAATCTAACTTCTGTGCATTAAAAGCTCTTAGAAGAAGCAAACATATGCAACCAAATATGTGAAAAATATGGAAACTGTCTAAAAATAGATAGCTTATCCTGTAAATTAACAAAATGGGGTAGTTGACTTAAAATTTATAGATTAAGGGTAAGTCGTGAAGAATTCTGATAAGTCATCATGAGTCCAAATGAGTTTTTCATAAACTAAAAGAGTGAAGTCATCATGAATGATGATGACAAGTTCTTTGTAAATATGTTGAATGAAAGTTGTAATGTATGTTGAATGAAAGTTATAATGATTCCTATATGGAGAATAGACCCAAATAATGTTGACCATTATGTCTTACTTGGCTTTGGTGGAGATTGGTCAGATTAGTAGGGCACATTAGAGTCATTTGAAGAGAGGAAAAAGCCAAGTGAGAGGGAAAGGAAGAGAGAAAGTCTTTCCCACATAACACAAAATTTGCACTGGTGTTTTCGTCGTTGTGAAGTTGTTCATCATTGAATCGGACTGACTTTTGTACAACGGATTCCAGAGGTATGGTTCTTTATTTCAATCATTCAGATCGTCAATTGTAAGTGTAGTTTGAGAGAAAATAGTCTTGCACCAACAACTCTGTTTTGCAGAAGTTTCATCTTCTTTGTTCTTATTTGTAAGTATTTGTGCTTAGTTAAATTGGCTTATTGAAAACATTATTTGGTATTTTTATTGGAGACTTTTCTGTACCCTATTATTGATCACAGTGGATTTTTCTTTGGTCTAGACGACTTGTAGTTTTTATTCTTGCATTGAGGGGTTTTCCACGTTGAAAATTGTTGGTGTCTTTTTGTGCTTTGGATTCTGTTTTTACTCTATTTGTTTTTGGTGCTCCTCACAAATTCTCGCACGAAGGGAGATTGAATTTCCGCTACTCTTTGTTAAGTTGCTATTGTTTTTGGCCCCTTTTCCCATCAATGTATAGTTGAGTGAAGAACGAGCGAGTAAAGAATTGGGAAAGATTATCGAGTAGAGTTGAGAACTCAACAATATTGTAGAGTAGAAAAGAGAACTCGACAATATTGCTAAGTAGCAAAGAGAACTGAACAAGTTTCCAAGGTAGCAAGGAGAGATCGGCTAGACAATTGAGAAGATTGGAGATGTTGGTAAGATATGCAAATAGCCCAAACAACGAAGTGAAGCATATGAAGAACTCGACAAGACAACCAATTATAGTGGTGAACTTGGCAAAAAATTCCCAAATATTGCGGTGAACTTGACAAGACAATTGAGTAGTGTGATGAACCTGGTAAGACAATTGGATAACTCAGGGAGGTGTTTGGACAAATCACAGAGCTCAGAGGAACATGCAGAGAACTCGTGAAGAGCTTGATGTAGAGATTGGTGGAGAGCTTGTCAAGCTCGACAACTGAGGAGAAGATCGAAAAATGAGATCGATTTCACAATTGAAGTCGACATAGTCTAGATGACTTTGGTTCAATTGAAAGTTGTCACTACTTCTAATAACTCTCGTTCAACATATTTACAAAGAAGTTGTTATCTGTCCCGACAACTTCACCTTTTAAGAATTTTATAAAAAAGTTATCATCACTCAAGATGATTTTAATTTGAAAGTCATCATCTCTCAATACAACTTATCTTTGGAATGTAAGTTTTAAGTCAACTATCCTATTTTTGTAATACCTATTTTTTTTTAATTTTTCCTAGTATTGGTAGAGAGAATCCTATATGAATTCATGGGTTAAAAGAAACATACAAAATTAAAAATTATCAATATCTTTATTTCTTTCGTTATTTCCGTTAACATAAAGTGATTATATGAAATGCGTTATAACTAATGATAAAAGAAACATGTTTCATGTAAAAAAATTAAAAAAATTCAAGCAATTATAACTCAATTCAAATGATATTAAAATTAACACATGTATTAAAGAAATATTTTAAAACATATATATATATATATATATATATATATATATATATATATTATAACTTATATAACAATTTTAGCATTAACAAAAACAGTTTTATTATATAATAGAAGTATAAGTTTCACCTCATTATTAATTTTATACTAATGCTCTAAACTTAACTATTATAACTATTTTCATACACGTTATTCTATTTACCTTCCTTTTCAGCAATGAGCTTACTAGCAGTCTCGCATTGTGCTCTCATCACAGTATTCTCTTCGGCTAGTCCGTCATGGAGACTTCTCCAGTATAACAGTTGAGATTGAAACATTGAAACTTCAGCCTATGTCATAAATAACACATGTAAAATTTTTATGTAAGTTCTCCCTAATAATCATTATGTGATAAATAATACACTTAATTAAATTAATTTATTGCCAATAAAAAAATATACTCTTAATTAACTTTTAAGAAGTTCCTTCATTCAAATTCATGTAAGAAATTATTTTTTACTAAAAAGTAAATAAAAGAATGCCGTACTTAATGTGCTCTAATCCGTATACAGAACCTAAAATTATATAAGGATAATTAATATATAAAATGTTTAATAACCTTCTCTTCTATAAAAAAAAAAANTTTCAACACAAGGCTGACGCGAATGGTCGCACGTGTGCTTAAACCCTTTGAAGTAATTTTTGTTTAATTTTAAAAGAATAAGAAAAAGGCTTTCAACACAAGGCTGACGCGAATGGTCGCACATGTGCTTAAACCCTTCGAAATAATTTTTGTTTAATTTTAAAAGAATAAGAAAAAGGCTTTCAACACAAGGTTGACGCGAATGGTCGCACGTGTGTTAAACATTTTGAAGTAATTTATTTTTATTTTTATTTTATATATATATATTTTTTTTATCTTTGATTTTTATTAATTTTTATTTATAATATCAAAATCATGTTTTCATGTAAATATTTAAAATAACGTAAGTATTTTTTAAGGAAAGACTAAAAGGTAGAAAATAAATTACAGCTTATAAAAAAAATAATTAAGTGTTAAAAGAAACACTAAAAAATCACTTTTTATAATTTTTAAATTTACCCATTTTTGCTTAAGAAAGAAAAACAATATTCAAAAGAAATAAAATAAAACAAGAACAGATTGAAACCGGAATTTAGTCATTAAAAGAAAGATAGCGTCACAAGCTCTAGCACTATTTTTTTTAATTTTAACCTTTTTTAAAAAAAAATACTTTTTATTGAACATTTGTTGTTTCTTTCAAAAATTGAGAATGCAGCAAAAAATAAAACAACAGGATAATAAAGACAAAAAGAAACAAAATACAATAGCAATAAATAAAACAAAACAATCAGTAAGAAAAGGAGTGATATAAAAAACAGGGATGAGCGCAACACGAAGTCCTTTTCTTTGTGTTCCTTTACGTTCTCTTTTCGAAATTGGATTTTTCTCCTCTCTTTTTTTTTCTGTTTCCTTATGCTCTCTTCCCGAAGTTCAATCCTTTTTTCTTTCTTGTTGGTGCCTATTTATATACACACATTTGTAATATTATTGTGATCATGCCTTAATGGCGAATTAATTGTCAATTAGCAAAATAGGGAAATAAATGGTCTTTGATTGAATTAAATTAAAAATCATATTTTTCTCTTTACGAAGAAATTGAATACAACAATCAATATATTATTTTTAATTATTCATTGCAATGATTGTCATAATGTTGATTCAAATTATTACCAAATTTGAAAAATATTCTAAAGTGATCTTTCCTGCATTAATATTAATTGCTTATGGGCCTGTTGCACCATTTTTACAAGTGGAGCACCTCTCCCATTTAATCACCATTATTTTCTTTTCATTTTATTCACGTGCACCCCCCTTTTTTTCTTTTTTCCTTCCTCCTTTTTTTTTATCTCTTTTTCCTTTTTTTTCTTTTTACTTTTATTTTTGCTTCTTTTTTTTTATTCTTTCTTCGTTTCTTTTTTTTCTTTTTTTCTTTTTAAAATAACAAAATAATGAAATAAGACAATAACAAAAATCAAGTCCTATTATTTAGTCACCCAGACGAAATTGGCTGTTGACAGAGAAAAATATGATTTTAATTTGCTTTATTTTTCTTCAATCAAGACCATTTATTTCCCTATTTTTCTAATTGACAATTAATTCGTCATTAAGGCAAGATCACAATAACATTACAAATGTGTGTATATAAATATGCACCTTGTAAACAAGAAAAGGGGAGGAGAAAAATCCAATTTCAGAAAGAGAACATAAGGGGACAAAAAAAAAAGGAGTGGGGCAAAGAGGCACGTGCACAAATGAATGAACAACTTTCTGTGGAAGCTTTTTGTGCTGCAGTGAAGGACCTTTAAGGCAGCTTCAGAAGGGTGGAGATCAATTTGCTGGTTATATTTCCTTTCCCATTCTTATTGGACTCTTTGTTTTCATTTTATTTTCTTTGCTTTTATTTCTTTGGTTTTGGTATATTGTTTTATTATTGATGGTTTGTTGTACTCGTTTTTTAATAAAAATACGAAATATAAGAATCATAGAAAGTAAATAAACAAGAAGGAAAAAGCGAAATTAAATAAAAAACATATAAAATATTAAAACCAAGAAAATTGTTATAGCGTTTAGCATCTTTCTTTTTAAATATTGATTTTTAAGTAAAATAAATAAATTATAAATTGTAAAAATGACCTTAGCGTGGTTTTAACATTTAGTAAATACTGTTTTAATTTATTTGTTAACTTTTCTAAAAAATGGTTACGTAAATAATTTAGTTGCTTATTTTGAATAATACACGTAACCGACCCCCGAATCCAATCCGGATTTCGTGGACCATGCCTTATCTTCTTATGGTTTTTCCGTAGTTTTCCAAAATAAACTATGGTGGCAACTCCAAAACATTTTTCAAAACTTGTTTTCTTTTTCGGATCGTCGTCCCGTCGTGATTCCGGTTGCGACAGATGGCAACTTCACTTGGGATTTCGAGAGTCAGGCCATTTAATTTGATGCGAATTGGATGTGGTTTTGTTTAATGTTTTTCTTCCCCTTTCTTTATCTATGTTCGAAATAATTGCAATAATTTTTGTATATTGAACCCTAGGGTAGAAAACATGTTTATATCTGCTTGGGATTTTTCTGGTTGTTTTGCATGTGAGGGTTTGGGTATGCATTGCATTCTCCCTTCACACACACACATTATGCACATCATGAGTGGGGCCCTATACCCGGGCCTGAGTGTAGCTTAGAAATAGAGGGGTTGTGTAGCGGTGCCATTTGGGACATACTTCCTGTTTGGCTATCGTGAGAACCCCAACTAGAGTTTGTTCTCTTCACTGGTGTCTCTGCATCTAGTTGATTACTCGACTATATTGGAGATGCTATGAAGGGGGCCATAGCTCTAGTGACCATTGACCTTTAGGTTTAGGAAACCATCCTGGTGAGATTGCATATACTTGACCTTGAACCTGAAGCGTTGAACCTTTTTTAGGGCACAAAGGAAGATGTGTGCAGTCCTATAACCGTCATTTTTGCTCAATAAAATCAAGGACCTTGTACATATCACCATAGCATTTTGTACATCTGGTTTTTTCCTTCTTTCTTTTTTATTTATGTTTTTATGGTCTTCTCACATTTTGTGGATTCTAATCAGAAAATTATAAATTTGTGATTAATTCCTAAAGGTAAAGATGAAAGTTAACATGGGATTTTGAGTCAAGGGGCATTCGAGTTCATACATTTTGATAAAAGGTTACACATTGAGGCCAAGGGGGGCAGTATCGATCACTTGAAGGATCTGGTGGAAAAAGATAACCCTGAAAGATGCATTCAAGAACGGGTATAAGATTTTGTTAAACTTGTCAAAGTGGAAGAATTTGGGGCAAATCTTAGATGCATTTCTTGAGGGCAAAGATCCAAACAATCACCTTGGGTAATATACCCTTGTCTTGCAGCTAAAGAGAATCACGAAAATGCACCCTATAAAATTGGAAAGTGAATTCATACTAGCTCAAGGATGCCTAGAGTGGTTTTTGCATTGATTAACCGAAGAGGAAAAGCAGGAAACTTTCATGAATGTACTAGCTCTTATCCACTATGGTGTCATGCTCTTTCCTAATACCAGCGAGTTGGTCGACTGTGTTGCCATGAATGCATTTGTGGGATACAAAGTTTGCTCTGAGAATCTAGTCTTGGTTGTCCTAATTGAAATTTATGGGACTCTTAATCAGTCTCATGAGCTAAAGGTCGGGAAGATGTTATGTTGTTTACCAGTATTCCATATGTGGTTCATCTCTCGCATGAGTAAGGGTACCTTGAATGCCACATGTCCCCTGAGTGAACTACTGCAATGTAAACCAAAGATGAAAGGGGCAAATGAATAAGTGCAACTTTATGCATGCTCCGGAGAGAAAAAGTTTAGATGGCATGTTTTCTTGGTAGCAAAGATCGTGTACCATACATCATTGTGTATCCAGTGTTATGTGTGTGTCAAAAAAAAACAAAAAAAAAAGAGAGAAAAAAACAAAGAAAAAACGGAAAAAAGAAACAAAAAGAAAAGAAAAAAAACAATTTGGGTATCCTGCGAGAGGATCGCCAACGCCTGCACCTCTTGCCACATTGCAGATCATATGAAGAATGAATCTTTGCTGAAATGCTTCATCAAGTTAAGAACGCTTGGGGGCAATGTTGTTCGCTTCGAAGAAAGGCCCAAGATCATGGACTGTTAAGGAAATATTCCCTTAGCCAGTCAATCGCAGAAAGGGTTAAGACAATCAAGTTGTCATTCAAGTTAAATTGTGAAAAGCAATTTCACAATGTTGAATAGTGTGTGAAAGCAGCAATGGCAAAACTAAAGAAGGAATATTGGCATCAAGCTAAAAAGGAGACATCAAGAATTGATAATTCAAATGGAGGAACATATTGAACAAGGGCGAATTTTTAAAGAAAAGGGGGCCTTTCGCAACTAGTTTCCCTTACTAACAAAGCCATTGAAGGCGTTCCTAAGCTATTAGCTGATGCTGAGTCTGCAATGTCATCTTTAGCCCGCTTAAGGGGATTGAAACATTCCTCAATTGCTGCAAGAAACTGATCGGAGAAATGAAGAAGGTGATGGCCAAGGCCCGAGCTAGTTGACCAAGATTTCCTGACTCGCATTTTGTGAACTTCTGAATGATGGGCCACCCTATTGACTCTATTTCGTGTTAATTTTCAGGACAATGTTTCATGGCTTTATAATTTCTTACTAGAGTACTTCAACTACATTGTTTTCTCTTTTTATTTCATCTAATAAAATTTCAAAAATTGAAAAACAAAAAATGAAGGAAATCTTGAGTCACTTGTCTTTTTTGCAAATCGTCAAAGTCTTGTTTTTCGAAAATAACAAAAAAAAATGAAAAAATGATAAATCAAAAACAAAAGTTGTATTGTCAGACTTTTTCAAGGTCCAGTCTTTAATAAAAAATAAAAATTTGACGTTTTTCTCGAGACGTTTGTGCACATATTGTTGAAAACCCTCAACCTTCACTTTTCCAAAATAAAGCATCTTCCCCAAAACATTGTTATTGCCCTCAGTAACAAATTAAACCTTTACTCTAGGCAATTCGGTCTAGCCAAAAGATTTCTTTCTTGCACTAATACGGTGATCCCTGAATCCATTGAGACAAAAAAAAGAATTTAAAAAAAAATAATAAGTCAACTAGATTGAAAATCTGAAAGGGCGGTCTAGAAAAAAAACAAAAAAAAAATGAAAAAAAAAAATTATTTATGTTGAGGTCGTTTAGTCGTAGGGTTAATCTTTTGAAAGTAAAGCAATCGGAGTTCAAAATGATGTGTGACCTTTTCTTTATCTAAAAACCAAAAATATATCCATTGTCACCCCGTTTGAGCCAAAAATATTTTTTTTTTCAAAGTTATCCCAGAGCAAGGGTTATCATCAAGTAGGAGTCAACTCATGGTACAAATGATGAGCACTCATTGATCAAACCAAGAGAATTCATCCAAAAGAGTGAATAAAAAAAAATTCAAAGTGATGATGAAAAAAAATGAAAATCAAAGTTCGGAAAAAAAAAACAAAGTGTTCGAAAAGTCAAATAGTTGATACAATGCATGGATGACAACCCTTGTTTAAAAAAAATATAACCGATAAACGTTCGTTTGGGCCTTTATACCCTTTCTTCTAATACCTTTTAGCCCCTAGCCACATTACAAGCCTAATAAAGTCCACGCAGATTGAATAATGATTGCTCAAATTTTTATAAAGCTTAATTTTGCGATAAGGCAAAATGACTTTCAATGTGTCGTAAAAAAAAAGTTGAAAACGAATGAATAAAAAAAAGAAAAAAAAAGAAGATAATGTCTCGGGCAGAGGGGATCTCCTTGCCAACTAGCCAGAAGCATGTAAAAGAAAATCAAACCAATTGGGGTCGTCCTTTTAGCTAATCTTTATCATGCCCACTACCTCTTCCAAACGGAACCCTTTGCCAAGGAAAAAATAGAGGCAACTTTGTGAGTCTCATACAAATTTTTCATCAACCCATGATCCCGAGACTGGGCAGCTTTGTCAGTCTCATACAAATTTTTCATCAACCCATGATCCCAAGACTGGGGCAACTTTGTGAGTCTCATACAATTTTTTAATCAACCCATGATCCCAAGACTGGGGCAGATTTGCAAGTTTCATTTGATTTGTTGACCCTAATTTTCATGGATCCATACCCCTATGCTCATTTTCCCAAACACTAAACCGGGGCAAAACTTTTTGGTATATCGTGTTTTGTCTTGACACTCACATATTACATCTCCGTCAAGGAGTGTGTGAGGAATGATGTGCCCACATGGTTGTCCTAGTCTTCTCCAAACTCTCCTAAACATCTCTCATTTTTCACATACCAGTTCAAGCATGTGTGCATTGATGTCTTGAAAGAAAAAGTCAAAATGCAATAAACTCAAATTTAGATCTCGAATGTATGACATTACTCAGATTTCACAAAACATTGAAAACAAAGACCAGTTTGATGATTGCAAGTAAGATGACTGACTCAAGCAAAAAGAAATGCAAAACAAAGCAAATGTTTTTCATCAATTCATAAAAAGCAAATTTTTCGGATCGAAACCCTCTTCATTCATATGAATGGTTATCGAATCCTTCTTCTCCAAAAAAAAATAACATTCAGATTTTTCTTTTTCAAGCCATATTGTTTCAAAAATCGAATTTCTACCAAAATTGCAAACATTTCACAAAATTATAAATTTCAAGAATTTCACAATTTGCAAGCCCAGTTTCTACACTGGCCCCTAAGCCCAGTTTCTACACTGGCCCCTAAGCCCAGTTTCACTTGGCCCATAAGCCCAGTTTCACCACTGGCACATAAGCCCAGTTTCACCATTGGCCCCTAAGCCTAGTTTCACCATTGGCCCCTAAGCCCAGTTTCACCTGGCCCCCAAGCCCAGTTTCACGCTGGCTCCAAAGCCCAATTTCTACATTGGCCCGTAAGCCCAATTTCGCCTGGCCCCAAAGCCCAGTTTCACTTGGCCCTCAAGCCCAAGTTCTACACCGGCCCCTAAGCCCATTTTGTTTGGCCCCCTTAAGCCCAGTTTATCTGGCCTCTTTAATTTTAGTGATATCGGCCCTCTGCTTGGCAATGGTCGAATTTGAGTTTTTCTTCTACGATTTTGGCCCTCTGCAAGGCAATGGTCAAATCCAGGTTTTAATTTTGTTATCGACCCTCTGCTTCGCAATGGTCAAATTTATGTTTTTCTTCT
>NC_028358.1:29920038-29920384 GCF_000741045.1 Vigna radiata var. radiata
GTTTTTCTTCTGCGATTTTGGCCCTCTGCAAGGCAATGGTCAAATCCAGGTTTTAATTTTGTTATCGGCCCTCTGTTTCGCAATGGTCAAATCCAGGTTTTAATTCTGTTATCGGCACTCTGCTTCGCAATGGTCAAATTTATGTTTTTCTTCTGCGATTTTGACCCTCTACAAGGCAATAGTCAAATCCAGGTTTTAGTTTTGTTCTTGGCCCTCTGCTTCGCAATGGTCAAATTTAAGTTTTTCTTCTGCGATTTTGGCCCTCTCCAAGGCAATGGTCAAATCCAGGTTTTAGTTTTGTTATCGGCCCTCTACTTCGCAATGGTCAAATTTAAGTTTTTCTTCT